>NC_064822.1:159534700-159837731 GCF_024166365.1 Elephas maximus indicus
TACCAAGGCTAATCGTTGTACATTTTTTTAAATGCTGTTTATTTCGGTTTGCTAAAAAAAAAAAAAAGGCAAATAAATAGGAGTGGAAGGAAAGGTTAAGCCTCTGCCTCTGCAACTGTTTGTTCGTAGGCCTTAGCCAAGTGATAAACATTAGCCTACCATACATAAGCTTAGCACAAGTAATTATAGACTACTGTGTGTACTTCCTGTTGGTATTGACTGTGAACATAGTGAAGGTGTGTGTGCATGTGCGTATGTGCGTGTGCGTGCATGCACATGCCAGTGTGTTGGGGAGAAGAGGCAGTTTCCTGTGCATCCGAGTTTTGCTCCAAACCCTAAGTAGAGCGATATGTATTTTCTTGGGAGTTTCCTGTTGACTATTAGAGAACACCACCTCCTGTCTCCTGTCCTCCTGCCATAGACTGCAACTTTTGTTCTTTGGGAAGTGCAGAGGATTCAGCAGAATGCTAACTGTCGTTTTTGCATCTTTTCCAAGGAGACTGTAGGAGAGCCATTCTATTTGCTGGTGACGACCTTGAACCAGAAAATAAACAAGGGTCCCGTCGACGTCATCACTTGCAAAGCCCTATACACCCTTAATGAAGACTGGCTGCTATGGCAGGTTCCAGAATTCAGCACGGTGGTATGTTTGTGATAAAACTTTCCATCTAGACTTGGAAATATGTCTGGCTGGGAATTAGAGGGTGGGGGTGGGGTCACTTGGAATGAGATCATTCCTGCTTCGGGAGGGCTCATAAGTTTAGTTCATTTAAAACAGTAGTTGATAAAATACTAACACGTGTTCACATAATAGATTTTAATTACTTGGATGGGGGAGTAGTATTGTAATGATGCCTGGGGTACTCATCAATTTCCAAAGATTTTAATATCAGGATTGCCTATAGCTTTCAGTATCGTCAAAGGAAATGCAAAGTACTCCCTATTCAGTGCTTATAATTGCAATCAGAATTTCTCAAATGGCTCTGCTCTGGAAGACAATGTGTGAAGATATATTTCAACCAAATTGAGGCCGTCTTATTTTAGAACGATACCACAAGACAAATTCAACTGCGTTCCCCGTGCAACGTGGCGCCCTTACTTTATTTCCGTGGGTTAGTTACAAATGTTTGGTGTCGCGCACTTAATGTACTGTGATCTCGTAGATATTTTTAGAGGAACACTGTAAATCACTACAGCAGCGTGATTGTCTAGCTGCTGGAGGGTTTTATCCATTTGAGAATTTCCTCTCAGTTTACCCCCACCCCACCCGCCCACTACTCTTCCTAAAGCAAGGCAGACCAATTTATAGCACATTCTGGAACTTGAGAGAGGGAGCCACGCATGGAACATAGCTCCAAAATTACTTAGAAATTTCCTATGCTTTTCTGTTAATATAGACTTGGCGAAGAGTTGGTTGTGTTCTGGTTGAAAATTAACAAGATACTTCCAGCTGCAAAATCTTTAGCTTTACAGACTCTGGCTTCTTCACCATCTCGCTAGTGGGGAAGGAGGGGAAATGACAGTGAGGTTTTGGTATTGCCCATTAAAGGAGCCGAGTCTCCTGTGGCTTCGCTCTGGTTGGTGAGTGCCATGGTGTCATCTGGGAAGAATTCATCCCCTAATTGGAGAAGGCACCACTTTGCTGTGGACCGTATTATGGTTATGTCCTCGGGTGGGAGAATACTCCGTACATCAGCTACTTTGAGTTCTCAGGCACTGCCATGTGTAGCTCATCCCTCCACTGAAGATGGCTCCATGCTCAACAGCCATCTGAGAGATGGGAAGCTGAGCCGAAAGTCAACGTTTCCCAGTACTCTGAATTCTGTCTATACCCCCATCTGCATCTGAGAGGCAGCGTAGCGGGTGCCAAAAATAAAACAAAAACCCAAACTCATTGCCCTTGAGTTGATTCCGACTCATAGTGACCCTATAGGACAGCAAAACTGCCCCATGGAGTTTCCAAGGCTGTAATCTTTACGGGAGCAGACTTTCACATCTTTCTCCCAAAAAGTGACCAGTGGGTTTGAACTGCCGACTTTTCAGTTAGCGGCTGAACACTTAACCACTGCGCCACCAGGGCTGCCTGTGTACTGTGTGCAGTGGTTCTCAAACCTGAGCTTGGACCGGCATCACCTGGAGAGCTTGTTAAGTGCTGACTGCTAGCCAGCATCCTCAGAATTTCTAACTGAGTGGATCTGCATCTGGCCTCTTCCCTACACCCAACAGAGCCCTGGTGGCACGGTGGTTAAGAACTAAGCCTGTTAACCAACAGGTCGGCCATCCTAATCCACTGGCCACTCCTTGGAAGCCTTATAGGGCAGTTCTGCTCTGTCCTGTAGGGTCTCTATGAGTCGGAATCGACTGGACGGTTTTTCTGTTTGGCATTGTGGCCTGAGAATTTATATTTCTGACAAGATCACTGATGATGCTGATATTGCTGGTCCAGGGGCCACACTTTGGATATAGTGCTTAAAAACTTGAACTCTGGAGCCAAGGCAGGTTTGAATCCTGTCTCTGCCACTTGCTAGCTTTGTGACATTGGGCAAGTTTCTAAACCTCTCTTTGCCTTAATGTCCTCACCTGTAAATGGACAGGATGATGACAACGGTCGGTGCCTGCCTAATGGGTGTGGCAAGGAATTAAAAGTTTTTTTTATATTATATTGATTACTTCGAACTTGGCCTGGCACATGAGTGCTATGTAAAGCTTTGTTACATTTAATTCACATCTCCTTGGCCACTTGTTAAACAAGCAGACCCAGGCATTCTAAGGCCTGGGCCTCCTTTTGGGCTGATTAAATCAGAATCTTTGAGGATGGAACCCGGGCATGGTTACATTTTTTAAACTCTCCAGGTAATTTTAAAGTGTGTCCACTGTAGAGAACACCACTGGGTATCTTGGAGAAAAAAAGACAAAATTTGGGCTAGGACATTTTGACTTTCCTTTCTCAGACCTTGGATTTGTCTTGAAAACAAGGCCTTGGTCCTAACATAGAAGGCCATGCATTTACTTTGAAATATTTTATAAGCACCAGGGAGAGGTATTTCCAAGAAATATAAGTTGGTGGAATCCAGTAGTATTTCAGTTTTACGAAAATACTGACCCCAGAGAGCAAAAGGTGGGGTTGGGCGGGGAACCAGCCAACCCACCACTGTTGAGTTGATTCTGACTCATAGCGAGCCTACAGGACAGAGTAGAACTGCCCCACAGGGTTCTCAAGGCTTTAAATCTTTACAGAAGCAGACTCCCACATTGTTCTCCCACAGGGCAGCTGGCGCGTTTGAACCACCGACCTTTTAGTTCGCGGCCAAGCGCTTAACCACTGTCCCATCAGGGCTCTGTTGGGTGTGGGGAAGAGGCTAAATGTCTGATCAGGGAAGCAACTTTTGAGGTTTGAGTTCTTTTGAATGCTTTATATCTGAAATGCTTTCTTCCCCCTTTTCATTTTGAAACATTATTTATTTCACAGTCAATAAGACCATGTGTTTCTGATTTGTTAACACTCAACTCATCATCAAAATGTTGATGTTGAAGAAATTCATGTCGACTCTTGAGGGTTTTTTTTGTTTTGTTTTGTTTGTTTCCTTAATAGCCCCCTGGGGGAACAGGCTAATGGAAAATTATGATTTCAGGAAAATTCACATAAATGACCCTTTTCAGATTTGCCAGTAAATAAAGACTGGAAAAGTTATGAGCCACTTGTTTCTAGGGGCCTTGCCTTTAAAATGATATTTAATGCCTTTCATTGTCCCTGTCCCAACATCCCTTTCATGGTGATGATTATACTAGAAGCTCTAGACGAGGCATATGATCCGGCCTGTGCTTGTGTGACAAAATGTTAGCAGAAGGTCAATATAAAATATTTAAGGTTTCCATTTCCCAGCTGGCAAGTTCCCCCAGCTTTAACTATCATATTCCTAATTTCCTTCCTTCCTCCCTTCTCCCCTTCATCCCTCTTTCTTACTCCACTTTCCTCCCTCCCGGGGGCATGTACACCCAGTGGTTTTAAGTCTTGATTTTCTAAATTTGCCTGAGGTAGTTTATGTAATTGAAAACCAAAGGTGTGGTGAACAAACTTGATTCTGTGTGTGTGTGTGTGTGTGTGTGTGTGTGTGTGTATAGGAGAGAGAGAAGGAAATCCTTTCAAGGAAAGGAAAGTCAGAGAAAAACCAAGAGCAGTCACCTGAGCAGTTAGAAATGACAGAACCAGGTGCCATGGCAGGGGCAAGTTTGAAAAAAATAAAATGGCCCCAAACTCCTATTTGGCGCTCAGAAGCTCAGCACCTCGTTTAACAACCTAAAAGTTAGGTTTCACACCTCTAAGATTAGGATATGTTCTCCCTGAGGTGTGGAGTGTTTTCTAGAACATAAAGACATACTTCCTGCCAATTTCTAATATATGAAATCATTATACTAACAAATGGGCCCTGGAAAGTAATTCTTTGTTCTTTGAATCCTGGGAGGAAGATTCCTTTGTCTTTCCTCAAGTTTAAGCAAAGCCCCATAGAGTCACGCTTCCCCTAGTACAATAAGAAACCCTCCTTCTCTATCAAGGCATCCAGGCTGGTGTTCAATGAGGCAACAATGAGCAAAAAGCCTTCCATTAGCATCCGTCCTAGCGTTAGCATCAGGGGAGGGTTTGCACACACAGGGCTCTAGTCTTCTTGTAACATCCAGGAATTTACATTTGACAGGTAGAAGAGAAACAAAACCTATTTGCTGGGCTGTTTTTCCCCCTTTGAAGGACTTTTAGCATGTTCGATTTTGTTCATGGAAAACCGCATGCCCTCACTCAGCTTGTGCTGTGTCAAAAGGATGATTTCAGAACATATCACCTAAAACTTTTGAGGAGCCAGTGAACACTTGAGAATTTCAGTTCCAGGAAAGTGAACCACACGGGAGAAAGGACATTTGCTTTTCTTTCAGGAGGAGATGAGAAAACCCAATAACTCGTAGCAAGCACGCTGAATTGGCAAGAGACATTTGACTTGTAATCAAAGTTAAGCGGGAAATGGTTTTTTGAACTCTTAAACCCAGGAAATGAGCCTGCCAATCTGATGTAGCTGAGAGATACATCTTGGCATCCTGGGAAACAGTGTTCCAACAAACATATTATTGCCCCATTCTCATATCTGTAAGCAACTCTTTAAGATTATTAGAAATTCTTGAAAAAGCACAGATACACGCCTGCAGACATTTTAATGTCTCCACTGTGATTTATTAAAAGTTGATACCAGCCCACACCGGTCTGCCTTTTTCCCGCGTAGTTACCATTTGGGGACAATCACGTTTAATAGAATAGTTCATATATAAAAGAGTCCATCTCTAGCAAGAGTTTCTCGTCTATATGTTTCCTTTAACATGGTCATTTCCTTATTACTCCCCAGCTCCTTCTGTTCCATTTAGTTTGTCCTTTCACAAGATCCATTATCTCCATAATTAAACAACCCACTGTCCCGATTAAGTCATTCTGTGTTACTTCAGTTACATCCCATTGTTCATTAAATCCTGATGTTTGTACTTCAGCAATCTTGTTTTTTAATACTCCTAGCATTTGTGGAGAAACAGTGAAGTTAATTAACAATTCTTGCACTTTTTTTTTTCTTTTTGCTTTTTCTCTCTACTATGGTACAAATCATTTCCATTATGACTTGCAATAATACTGAAACCATTTACTAACTTCAGAGTTACTGTTCTAAACTTCCTGATCAAAGCAGTGAAACTATGTTTTATAATCATGTTAGGTAAGTCATTCTCTGGTTGATGGCAAATAGTGGAAAATGAAAAATTAATACTAAATGGGTGCTTTAAATGACTTTCCTCTTTATACCCTGTCTTCTCAGGCCCATAATCTGGGAATAAGAAAATAATTTAGTATCCTAAATACAAAAGTATTTAATTTTCCTCTTATGGCTCAACTGTGGCTCTATGATTTCATTGCTGAGGATTCTTATTTATACTCAGGACTGGCAACTATTAAAGCAGATTATGGTAGAGATAAAAAGTGTTTTCTAGATTAATCTTTTCTGGCATTGTCTAAATAAGCATTCCTTTTGAAGTTACTGGTATCTGGGGCAAAGGTTAGCAAACAATGGCCCATGGGCCAAATCTGGTCTGCTACCTATTTGTTATAAATAAAGTTTTATTGGAACACAGGAATGCACATTCATTTACATATTATCTGTGGCTGTTTTCCTGTTCAGCAGCAGTGTTAAGTATTTGTAACAGAGACACTTGGGCCACAAAGCTTGAAATATTTACTAACTGGCCCTGTATTAAAAAAAAAAAAAACCAAACCCACTGCCGCTGAGTCAATTCCAACTCACAGCGACCCTATAGGACAAAGTAGAACTGCTCCCACAGAGTTTCCAAGGCCCTTTATAGAAAGTTTAAAAACAGACAAACAAAAAAACGAAAGCCGTTGCTGTTGAGTTGATTCCAACTCAGTGACTCCGTAGAACAGGGTAGAACTGCCCCATAAGGTGTCCAAGGATGTGAGTCTTTATGGGAAACCCTGGTGGTATAGTGGTTAAGAGCTACAGCTGCTAACCAAAAAGTCAGCAGTTCAACATTCTTCTGTGGTTACGAGGGGGGGAGGGAGGGAGGGTGGGGAGGGGTATTTACTAATTAGATAGTAGATAAGAACTACTTTAGGTGAAGGGAAAGACAACACTCAGGGGAGGTCAGCACAACTGGACTAGACCAAAAGCAAAGAAGTTTCCTGAATAAACTGAATGCTTCGAAGGCCAGTGTAGCAGGGACAGGGGTTTGGGGATCATGGTTTCAGGGGACATCTAAGTCAATTGGCATAATAAAATCTATTAAGAAACCATTCTGCATCCTACTTTGAAGAGTGGCGTCTGGAGTCTTAAACGCTACCCAGCGGCCATCTAAGATGCATCAATGAGTCTCAACCCACTTGGATCAGGGGAGAATGAAGAACACCAAGGACGCAAGGTAATTACCAGCCCAAGAGACAGAAAGGGCCACATGAACCAGAGATTACATCATCCTGAGACCAGAAGAACTAGATGGTGCCCTGAGACCAGAAGAACTAGATGGTACCTGGCCACAACCGATGACTGCCTTGACAGGGAACACAACAGAGAACCCCTGAGGGAGCAGTAGAACAGTGGAATGCGGACCCCAAATTCTCATAAAAAGACCAGATTTAATGGTCGCCTAAGACTAGAAGAACCCCGGTGGTCATGGCCCCCAGACCTTCTGTTGCCCCAGGACAGTAACGCTTCCCAAAGCCAACTCTTCAGACATGGATTGGACTGGACAATGGGTTGGAGAGGGATGCTGGTGAGGAGGAAGCTTCTTGGATCAGGTGGACACTTGAGACTATGTTGGCATCTCCTACCTGGAGGGGAGATGAGAAGGTAGAGGGGGTTAAAAGCTGGCAAAATGGATACGAAAAGAGAGAGTGAGGGAGGGAGCGGGCTGTCTCATTGGGGGAAGAGTAATTGCGAGTATGTAGCAAGGTGTATATAAGTTTTTGTGTGAGAGACGGACTTGATTTGTAAACTTTCACTTAAAGCACAAAAAAGAAAGAAAAAAAAAAAAAAAGTTCAAATCCACCAGGCGCTCCTTGGAAACCATATAGGGCAGTTCTACTCTGCCTTATAGGGTCACTATGAGTCGGAATCGCGGCAATGGGTTTGGTTTTTTTAGTTTTTTAAGTCTTTACGGAAGCAGAATGTCACATCTTTCTCCCGTGGATGGGGTAGTGGCTTTCAGATAGCAGCTGACTGTAAATCTAGAGCCTGACAGAATATAGAAGAAAAAGCTAGGATCCTCCTCCCCAGCAACCCCAAAGCCTTGACCTCTTTCCTCTCCTTCTTGGGGGTACAGCAATGGAAATGCCTTGTCACCAGTCACAAATATGAAACTTATGGGGCTCTTTCCCAAACACACACACACAAACAGTGAAATACTCAAACCTACAATACTGAAATTGATCATTTTGGGTTTAATCAGACAGCCCTTCCTACTTGATTCTAAGGTGGACAAATGGTGACAAATGGTAGCAAATGTTACTAAGTATGGAAAAATTTGTGAGAGAAACTTAAATTTGAGAAAATTCTCTCCATTAAGTTTTTCTTTAAAATGGAAAAAACTCACTCTCCTGTCCCCTCTCCCCCGCCGGGCCCAGTGTTCTGGGGAGCAGAATATCTTGGTCCAGGAAGCTCTGAACTCTTGGTCTTTGGTGGGAAAAGGAAAAGGAGGGTAAAGCTGGGAGGTTGGGCAGGAAAGCACAGCGTTGGAGGGGAGGCCTGGTAGATGGCCCAAGGCTGCTGACTCCAGCCTAAGACAAACCTCAGGTAGCAGCTTTTCAGAGACCACCCCTTCTAACTCTGGGCTCCTGCTGCTTTTGCTGGACTTCTAGAATTGTTTCCCTTTTCTTTTTTTTCTCTCTTTCTCCCCCTCTTTTTGTTTGTTATGAGAGCCAGACTTTCCTCTTGACCTTTACTTGTCTGTAAAATGAAATTAGAAATGTATCCTATTGGTTTTGTTTAATGAAAGCAATTATTGGTCTAAGACCTTTTATGGTAAAGTTGCTGGTTTGTAATAAATAGGTTCTTTTACAATTACTTTTCTAGGTTTTATAAGGTATTACAGAAAGGACGCAGCAGTATGCCAGCCCTTACTAGCCAGGAATATGATTGAGAAGTGAATGAGGAGCACCCTCCCACGGTGTGGGGAATGCCTCTTCTCTGTCCCTTGATTCATCTTCCCAGCCTCCTGCAGCCTTATCTTCTCTGTCCGCTCTATACCTGAAACTGCCTGATTATGTGAGGGACAACAGGAAAAGGAATGGGGCTTTACGTTCATGTGCTGTGTAGCTTATAGCAGAAGCCCGACGATCTTGGTTTTGAACCTGGGTTTAGCTATTTTCTTGAGTAGCCATGTGACCTTGAGTAAATCACACTACTTTCTTAAACCTCAGTTTCCTCATTTATAGATAGACAATTTATAAATAACAAACTAACCTTGTAGATTTGTTATGTGGTCAGAAAATAATATCTGTGAGATGTCTACCCATCATGCCTGGCACAGAGCGGGGGTCATTAGTCAACTATATAAGATCTACTAAGCAGAGAGTATCCCCTCACTGTCGTTTTTGGTTGGTTATTTATTGCTGATGGGTGATATGTGGGAGTTGGTTAGCTGATTCTTTCATCTTTAAAAGCATTCCTTAAATGTTGTTAGTTGCTGAGTCGGCTCCAACTTGTGGTGAATCCATGTACAACAGAACAAAATGTTGCCTGGCGCTGCACCATCTTCACAATCGTTGGCATGCTTGAGTCCATCGTTGCAGCCACTGTGTATTTGGAGTACCTTCCAACCTAGCGGGCTCTTCTGGCACCAGAAAACAACAGCAACAACAAAAAAAAACCATTGCCATCAAGTCAATTCCAACTCATAGTGACCCTATAGGACAGAGTAGAACTCCATCACAGGGTTTCCAAGGAGCAGCTAATGGATTCGAACCGCTGACATTTTCGTTAGCAGCTGAGTTCTTAACTGCTGTGCCACGAGGGCTCCTCCAGCACCATATCTGACAGCATTCTGCTGTAATCCATTGGATTTTCACTGGCTAATTTCTGGAAGTAGATTGCCAGGCCTTCCTTCCTAGTCTACCTTAGTCTGGAAGCTCTGCTGAAACCTGTCCATCATGGGAGACCTTGCCAATATATGAAATACCAGTGACATATCTCCCAGCATCACAGCAACATGCAAGCCACAACAGTACCACAGACTGACGGATGAGTGATGGAGTCCTTAAATGCCTCTGTGCTTATGTGACCTGTAACCCCTGTACCTGGGAGGTTACGCCCTATGACAGATGGCATCCTGCTGGATAGATGTAAAAAAAAAAGACACTCATGATAAACCCCAAGACAGCCTAAAAGAGTCTGGTTTGTGACATGCTACGAAAGGATCAGGTCATTCCAGAAGGTTCTTTATCTGTGCATCCTGGGCTATGCCTTTTCCAAATAGCCTTGTCCTTCTAATAACCTGCTTTGGTAAGAGGCATAGTTCCTGAATCCGTTAGGCTACAATTCAGCTACAAGAAACAGAGACCCAAGTTAACTGTGGCTTAAGTAAGAGAGAAGTTTATTTCTCTCCACATGAAGTTCTGAGATGGGCATTCCAGGCCTACTGGGGCACACTGCTCTGGGAGGTCTTCACAGGACCCAGGCTCCTTCCCTTTTGCTGTCCTTAGGTCACCTCATGGCATAAGGTGTCTGCCCACCTGCAGCCATCCTTCCCCATTCCAGCCAGCAGAAAATAAGTGGGGCTGACAAAAAGGGGACAGATTTGTCACCAGCCGTCTTTCAAGGAAGTTTCCTAGAGGAAGCCACATAACCAAAAAAAAAAAAAAACCATTGCTGTTCAGTTGATCCTGACTCATGGTAACCCCATTTGTTACAGAGTAGAACTGTGCTCCATAGAGTTTTTCTTGGCTGTAATTTTTACAGAAGCAGATCTCCAGGTCTTTCTTCCATGGCACCGCTGGGTGAGTTCAAACTGCCAACCTTTTGGTTAGTTGCCTAGAGCAGACCATTTACATCACCCAGAGACCTCTTCCCACATAATGCAGCTGCTTTATTTCATTGGTTAGAACTTAGTCACTTGGCCGCACCCAGCAGCAACAGAGGCTGGGAAATGTCATTGATATTCTGGGTGAATATGTGCTCTGTACAAATGTCCATGGGTGGTACCTGAGCCACACGGTTCTCCGATTCAGTGGGGACCGTGAGACTCAATGCCAAGCCAAGCTAAGGAGGTAGAACCTCCTCTACCAGGTTGTCTGTGTCCCACCTGGGTCCTCAGATAGCATTTACTGAGAAACTCGGGCAGACTGGGCCTGCCCTTTGGCTTAGCAGTTAACGGTTGTGGACTCATACCCCAGTTATGACCCTTGGCAGCTGTGCAATCTCGGACCTGTTTCTGAAGCTCACTGCGTCTCAATTTCTTCATTTGTTAAATGAGGCTGATAATAACACCCACTTCACGGAGTAGCCGTGAGGATTAAATGGTTAGAAAAGCACCTAAAACACTTCCTGGTGCATGGCAAGCGTTCTGTATGGGTTGGCTATTAAATGAGTTAGGAAAGCACTTATTAGAAACCTAAAATAGCCGTCTCTTCTTCACCTTTTTCTCTTTATTACTAGTCCTGGGCTTCTCTCTCACATGGTTTCTTTACCCTCCCTTCTACCCAAAGGAAGTGTGATTCTTTATCTAGACTTCCTGACCTGGTAGCCTGAGTAAAAATTTGAAGTTTGCTTCTCACCAATCGAGTTAGAGACTGGAAGCCAAGTGTCTCTGTGGGTACAGAGACCTCCCTCCTGTGCTGGTGCACATGCAGCTCCTTTCCAGACTCAATTCAAATGCCCTCTCCTCCGTACAGCCCTCCCTGATTTCTCTCCCTTTGAAACCCTCCTCCAAGCTAGAAGTGATCTTTCCCTCTGGGTACCTGAAGCACTACATCTATACCAACCATTAAAATTGGTTGGGTGTATCCCACACTTTTTCTATTAGACTACAAGTACTTCCCAGGCCGGAATACTGTCAGGCTCAACTTTGTATTACCTACAGTGCTGTGCACACAGTAAGTGCAGAGTAAATGGGCCAATGAATTAATTAATCTACCCCAGCATCAACAAAGCCAGTTTTGGGTGCCTTCAGCTACTCTAAGTAAGAGAAAATCTGACTAATGGTGCCTGAAATTGTAAGAGGATTGAACTGCATTTTAGAGCAGAAAGTCTGGAGGTAAGCAGCCCCAAGGCTGGCCCATCTGCTCAGCTGGTCAGGGCTCTGGGTCACCACCTCTGTGCAGCTCTTGGCCCTGCCCTCCTCATCACAAGATGGCTGCCACAGCTCCAAGCACTGCTGTCCATTTGGTTAGGGTAGAAAGCCTTTTCTTTTATGTCTCATTGGCCAGAACTGGGTCATATGACCAGTCCCTGCAAAGGAGAAGGGGATTGTCACCAATCATGCTTCCTACCCTGGGCTGGGCCCACTGCTGTCGATACCTGACTTCTGTCAGCAGAGAAGGAGGAGGGGTAGCTGTTGATTGGACAACCAACCAGGTGGCGTCACTAAGAAGGTGCAGATCACACTGGATGACACTGTCAAGAGGGGGTGACAACAAACAACTGTCTATAAAGTTTTTGTGCAGTGTTTCAGCAGAAATTATTTTTTATAAAAATGTTCCTGTAGTTAGTTATAACAACAATGACCATTCTTTGACTAAGAACTTGATCTCAGTGTCTAAGTGCCTTCCTGCATATCCCTGCAAAGTGGATCAGCTCTTCTGTGCACCTCCAGCTCTCGCTGGCATTTTCAAGGGGAGCTAATTTACCAAATGATTCCACAAAAAAAGTTTGTTTAAAATCTTACACAAGTGATAGTTTATTCTCAAAAAGAGGAATTAAGCCCTAATACAGCTCAATGTGTTTCAATATGTTCAGTTTCAGTACAGTCAGAAAATAAGTCTGGACGTGCTGCATCTAAGTGAGTTGCACAAAACAGGAGCTAGAATCAGCTAATGGGATGCATGCTTCCTGCACAGGGAAATGACTGTTCTGGCTGCTTTCCTTTCATTGGAGCATGCTTACTGCAGCCTGAAGAACAGATGCAGAATTATATCAGCCCACCTGAAGGTTTGGTGATCGTGAACTCATTGAAGTTCTTAGGCGTTTACATAAGAAAAGTCCTTATGAGTTTACAAAATTTTCACTTGTTCTCCCTATTCCTCACTGGCTTAATGAAAAAAATCCTCAAAACAGACAGCCAACGAGTGTTAACTGGGTTCTCAAGAAGCCCAACAATACTCCTGTAGAATTTATTATCAAGGTCTATTAAAATTCTATCTTACCAATCCCACTCCTAGGAATGTATCCCAGAGAGATAAGAGCCGTGACACAAGTAGACATATGCACACCCATGTTCGCTGCAGCATTATTCACAATAGCAAAAAGATGGAAACAACCCAAGTGCCCATCAACAGATGAGTGGATAAACAATTTATGGTAAATTATTTAATTTACACACAATGGAATACTACCCAACGATAAAGAACAACGATGAATCCATGAAACATCTGACAACATGGATGAATGTGAAAGGCATTATGCTGAGTGAAAAAAGTCCATCACAAAAGGACAAGTATTGTATGAGGCCACTATTATAAAAACCCAAGAAAAGGGTTACACACAGAAAAAAAACAATCTTTGATGGTTACAAGAGAATGGAGGAGTGGGGAGGGGAAATCACTAATTAGATAGTAGACAAGAGTTAACTTTGGTGAGGGCAAAGACAACATACAATATAGGGGAAGTCAGCACAACTTGACCAAGGCAAAGCCATAAAAGCCTTCCTAGACACATCTAAACACCTTGAGGGACCAAGTTACTAGGGCCGAGAGTTGGGGACCATAGTCTTAGGGGACATCTAGGTCAATTGGCATAACATAGTTCATAAAGAGAATGTACTACATCTTAACTTTGGTAAGTATCGTCTGGAGTCTTAAAAGCTTGTTGTTGGCCATCTAAGATACATCTCTCAGTACCATCCTGTCCAGAGCAAAAGAGAATGAAGAAAACCAAAGACAAAAGTCCTTTTTTACCACATGAACCATAGCCTCCAGCAGCCTGAGCTCAGAAGAACTAGATGGTGCCCAGCTATCACAACCGAGCACTCTGACAGGCTCACATTAGAGGGTCCTGGACAGAGTGGGAGAAAAATGTAAAGCAAAATTCAAATTCACAAAAAAAGACCAGACTTACTGGCCTGAGACTGGAGGAACCCCTGAAATTATGCCCCCAGGCACCCTGCTAACTCAGAACTGAAGCCACTCCCAAAGTCCATCTTTCAGCCAAAGATTAGACAGGCCTATAAAACAAAACAAACAATAGTACATGTGAGGAATGTGCTTCTTAGTTCAATCAAATATAAGAGACCAGATGGGCCACACCTGCCCGAAAGCAAAGACGAGAAGGCAGGAAGGGACAGGAAAACTGGACGAATGAACATGGAGAACCCAGGGTGGACAGGGAAAAGGGGAGAGTGCTGACATATTGCGGGGATTACAAGCAATGTCACAGAACAATGTATGTGTAGGTTTTTTGTTTTTTTTTTTAATAGAAAACTAATTTGCGTTGTAAACTTTTACCTAAAACACAATAAAATTAAAAAAAAAAATTTTTTTTTTAAGCCTAAGTTCCAAGTATCAATATACCTACAAAGCGAAAACTCTGTGCTAATTTACTTTTTGAACCTTCCAATGTGCTCTGGTCCCAGCTGTCAACTTCGAATCACATGGTTTTGTCTGCACCACGCTACAAGCACGTGCATTTGTTTTCATTGCTGCTGGTCTTTTTTATAGTCGTTGATTTTGTCAAAATTTCTGGTGTTTTAGCTACAATATTGTGATAATTGGCATAAGGGAGTAGCGTCATGAGTTACCGCACTGGGCGACGCCAACCCTAGTGATGCCACTGAACTAACCGTATCTGTTACCTCAACTTTGCTGACACTTTCATGTCAAGGAAATAAGGTGACCCAGAGCAGTCCCTCTTAGCAGAGGGGCAGATTTCTGGGGAAGAGACTGGTCAACATTTTACAGCACTTTGCCCTTTAGTGAGTATTGAAAATTTATCACCATCCCATAGATTTGTACCCTGCTTGATGTAGAAAACATTGTTTTCATATTTTGAAAGGCAGAATTGCTAAGTGTATAAAAATAGAGTTAGATTGCATGATTCTACCATTTACTTTTGCAATTAACCCCTTGGTGCCTCAGTTTTAAGATGGGAATAATACTAGAATCTGCCGTATAGGTTGTTTCTGATGCTAATTCATATGTGCTAATACACACATGGAATCCCTGGGTGGTGCAAACAGTCAAAGCACTTGGCTGCTAACCGAAATATTGGAGATTCAAGTCCACCCAGAGGCACCTTGGAAGAAAGGCTTGGCAATCTACTTCAAAAAAATCAGGCATTGGAAACACCATGAAGCACAGTTCTACTGTGACACACATGGGGTCTTTGTGAGCTGGGATTGCCTTGATGGCAACTGGTAATACACAGACATATAAATTTGGGACAGTCTTTGGCACCTATGAAGCACTCCTTCATTTGCTGTTATCACATTGCGTTACTTAGTGATCCTGTCCGCTCATGAAGATGGGAACCGTGGGAATTTTTAGGCTCAGAGAAGTCAGATGACTTGCCCACACTCCTAGGGCTGGTAAGTGGCAGGGGAAGACGTGATGCAAGCTTTCTGATGTCGCCTGGTGCTCGGGCCACTCGGCGCTCCGTCCTCTCTACTTAGAACTTTCCGTAAACACTTCCTGAGGGCGACAGCTGCACCTGGCAGTGACTATAGTTTCACAGGTGATGCTTTTGTCTCCCGATTGTATTGTGAATTATCTGAGGGCAAAGGTCTCTCCCATCCTTGGCCCCTAGCACCAAGCAGAGCATAGAGAAGACTCTGGTTAAGTGGACTGTGATGGGGGCTGGAGAGATGGCACTTCCACTGGGGGATCTTCATCGATGGGGACAGTGGCAGAAGGCAGACCTCTCTCTTAGGTGGCCCTGGTGGGGGGGTGGGGCGCCTAAGAGGCAAAGCAGACGCTGAGAGCATTGACTACACTTAACACTTTAGGAAACTGCTGTTTGAGCACTAAGTGTTAGCAGCATAAAAAATGAACACAAATCAGTTTATGTCTGAATTTACTCAGAATTCCCTGTGGACTCTGTAAAATGCTGTTTTACCTTTTTCCACCCATCTAGCTGTGGAGCAGTGGCAGGTTTACATTATTTTACATCCTGTTAAGAGTTGTTTTTTTTCTCTATCTCTATTGCATATGTTTTTGAGAAGAACATTTATTGCCTATAAAGAGGTATTTTTGTTAAAGACAATAGCACCCTTTGGGTAGTAACGGAATGTTATTTCACAAATACCTATAAAACTATTAAACAAACTGGGATCACTGGCGCTCTGATTAAACGGTGCAAACCCCTGTGAAATAGCTTATCCACCATTCCTCCCCACAGAGAGGAACTGGCAAGACAGGCAAGTCTACTCAGGGAATAGGTGATAAGGCTGGAGTTTACTTCCCAGATTTCCCTTATGTTGGGAATCTAGCTTAGGACGTCAGTTTACAGCCTGATCTAAGGCATGTGTTCTGGGTGGTCAGGAGAGTTCCTGGGCTGTAGGTGGGACCAGGAGGAGAGGGGCTGGTCAGCGAGCTGGGAGAGCCAGGTGGTAGGCAGAGGGCACTATAACGGAGTGGCTCACCTATCAATGCTGGCTTCAAATCCTGGCCCTGCCACTTATTAGCTGTGGCCTTTCGGCAAGTTACTTAACCCCTCTGTGCCTCAGTTTGCTCACCGTAAAGGAGCCCTGGTGGCACAGTAGTTAAGCACTCAGCTGCTAACCAAAAGGTCAGTGGATCGAATCCACCAGCCACTCTGCGGGAGAAAGACGTAGAAAATGGGGGATAATAGAACCTCCTTCACCTGGCCACTGGGTGGATTAAACATTGTCTTATAATGCCTCTGGCAGAGTGACTGACCCCAGAAAACCAAAGATCTCAATAAATGTGACTAACAAAGGAGGTGAGCAAGAGGGCTCTGGCATGAGGCTGTGCCATGTTGGGTACTTCTTGATAGTTGTCACCCTCCCCCAGTTTTTCCCATTTGTTATTTGAAGGTCTGTGAGCAGAGAGGCATTCTGTACCCCTTCCTAGTGATGGGGGTATTGGTGGTCCATCTGAGAGACCTGGGTTCAATTCCTGGCCAATGCACCTCATGGGCAGCTACCATCTATCTGTCAGTAGGGCTTAGTGTTGCTGTGATGCCATCAGTTTCAGCCAAGACGTACCAAAGAAAAACCTGGTGATCTGCTTCCAAAAATCACCCACTGAAAACCTTATGGATCACAGTGGTCTGATCATTGCGTGTGTGTCGGGGGCCAACTCAATTGCAGCTAACAATAACAACAACAATTCTAGTGTGTGACTGCCCAGAACACAGATGTTGTCTGCGGGCAGACAAGAGAGCAGGTGCCTGTTCCAGGAAGAAGGAAACACACGCAGGCCAGACTGAGATGACAGGTTAACCTCAGTGTTCAGCTTCTACTGATTTGGAGTTTGATCATTTGGTGCAGGACTGGACCACAGTTGCATAATTATACGCAAGATTGCAGGGGTAAGATTTAAAGACAGTAAAGACAAGACATGCCCCTAAGAACCTTCCAGAGTTTTAGAAGCCCCATTCCATGTCAATGATCCATAAATCATATGTCCCAAGAACTCATGTACTATTCTAATCCAGAGGCTATTCTAAGTGCCACTTGGTTAATTCATTTCATGGTCATAGGAACCCATGAGGCAGTTACTGTTATTATTCCCATTTTGCAGGTAAGAAAGCTGAGATACAGAGAGGTTACTCAGCTGGTTAGTGGTGGGCTGGACTGAACCCAGGAGTCTGACCCCAGAGCCTATACTCTGTGCCATTACACTCACCAGCATCCTCCATGCTCAGACAGAGACATTGAGTGCAAGGTCAGAGTCTTTGCCATTCAGTAAGGGCTGAGTCTCTGTTTCCAAATGAAGGTGCCATCATCATCATCAACGAGTTCTTTCCAGCAGCCTGGCCCTGTGATAAGCCTTTGACATGCATTATCTCATTTAGTTTTCATAACAGCGCTAGCAGGCAGGTATTTTATTATACCACAGTCCCTGGGTGATGCAAATGGTTAACCTGCTCAGCTGCTAACCAAAAGGTTGGCAGTTCGAGTCCACCCAGAGGTGCCTCAGAAGAAAGGCCTGGCAATCTACTTCCAAAAAACCAGCCATTGAAAACCCTATGGAGTACAATTCTACCCTGATGCACGTGAGGCTGCTATGAGTCCGAATTGACTCAGGAGCCAACTGTTTATTATTATTATACCCATTTAAGTTGAGGGTATAATCCATGTCCTCTGAGTTGTTTGTGTTTTCACAAATGTTTCCCCTTTGTTGATCATCTTACATTCCCTCGTTATGGCCAGGCTCATAAACAATAAGTATTTGTGCATTTCACACTGTACCCAAGTCCCTCTGACTTAAGTGCTCAGGATTACCAAGGTGCCTTAGAATCTACAACTGTATGTTATGCTAATTGCAAAATACTCAGAGCTGTTCGCTGAATCGGTTCCCCTGAGAATCTGCACTAGGTAAACCTTTGTGGTTTTGGGTCTGTTTGTTTGTCCTTAAAGGACTCCTGCAATTTCTTTTAAATTCCTTTTGAAATGTTCACTAGTTTTGTGTTTTCACACGTTCACAAAGGCCTTATTACTTCTCCCATTCGTCTGATTCAGAGGCTTTGCTGCCCTGGGAGAATGTTAACTGACAAAACGTTCTGTAATGGCACTGAAATGTAAAGTAATTAATGCAAGAATAATAGTACAGGATGGAGATCTCAGTGTTTTAATGAGGGCTCAGGAAGCTGTCTGCCTGACGATGTAGAACGTGGAGGGGTAGATGAGTGTTCCCATAATTAATGCCACATATAAAAAAGTGACCTCTTGGCTGTGATCAATACGGGGACCTCGTAACCTTTCCTGTCACCTGGAACTTCACTTCTGGGACTCTGTGGTCCTGTAAATAAAAAAGATCATCACCAGTCTGCCCTCGCCTACTGCGGAACCTTCCCAATTTTTAGGTTTTTTGGATTTTTTGAGGATGAAATCAGAAATCATCATTTTTAGAATATTTATGTGTATTTATCTTTTATTTCCAGATATATTTATTCAAGGCTTGCTCTGTGATGAGAGTTTTACCGTTTTGTTTTCCTTCCCATTATCCTTGAAAAGAATGGATTATGGAAAAAAGATTAAAGTAGTGCCATGCGATAGGGTGTTTGCTAATACACTGTCAGAGGTATTAGTAGGAATCGCCAAGGTTTGTGTCTTTTATGAGTGCTTTTCAGATTGCAGTTATCTAATCGACTCGGAAACCTGTTTGTATTCTTGCAGGCGTTAAACATCATCTTTGAAAAAATCCCAGAAAACGAGAGTGCAGATGTCTGTCGGAACATTTCAGTCAATGTTCTTGATTGTGATACCATCGGCCAAGCCAAAGAGAAGATTTTCCAGGCGTTCTTGAGCAAAAATGGCTCTCCTTACGGACTTCAGCTCAATGAAATTGGACTTGGTAAGGTGATGCAGAGCCTATTCTGCCCCAGTCCCCTGGTCAGCATCCCTCTTGCCTTCCCTCACTTCCTGACCCCAGGACCTTCGTTTGGTGAAGCGTATAGGGCCCGGGTTGTTGCCTGGAGGTCATGTCTAGGGGCTGAGAGACTGTGTTGCTCACCTAAGAGCATCATGATTCTTCCTAGGGAGCAGAAACCGTTTTTTAAAATATTATAGTTGTAATCAGATGCATGAGAACACTGACCCTGAGCCTGAGTGGATTCACCCTGCACCGCGAAGTACAGAAAGGTGTAAAGCCAGTGCCCGCAGTCTATGTTGTGTTTCACACTGGCATTTGATTTGTTTGTTGTGATACGGAATGTGTCATTAGTGGGTGTCTCTGACTCTAGGTGTTAACTCCAGCGTGCTGGCAAGGTCGTCATCCTCTGTGCTAATCGCATCCTGCATTAAGTATCTTCTCCGCCTTCCCCCAGTGTGAAACAGCATCTGCTATGCATTCATTTTCAGGCTCTATTGGTAGACTGCAAAGCAGAGCATATGCGTGAGCAAGCGAACAAGGCTCCACTTCACTCAAATGTTCGCCAACATTTTAAAGTTGTGTTCCATGCAGCCCTTCCGGGAGACCGCCATGGGATTTTATAGCTGATTATGGGGCAGGAAAGCAGAGTGGAATCTCGGCAGTGACAGACAGCATATCGAGTTTTACCTTCCCTCAGTGGAGAGTTGTAGGCCTTGCCTAACCAGGCAATTAAAATCCTCCCACCCAGCACTCCAAGTCAAACTTCCTGCTAAAAGACCATTTAGAGAAGCCTGAAGCAGGGCCTGCGAGGCTTGAGCGAAACTTGGAAAATGTGTAGTGACTCACATTGGCCTATCTTCAGAGAAGCTGGGCAGCTAAGGCATGTCTCCTGGGCCTCCGTCGCCACTGAGTCAATTCCAACTCATAGCGACCCTATAGGACAGAGTAGAACTGCCCCGTAGGGTTTCCCAGGAGCGGCTGGTGGATTCGAACTGCTGACCTTTTGGTTAGCAGCCAAACACTTAATCATTGCACCACCAGGGCTTAACAACTATTTTAGCTCAACTGATTAGATCTAGGGTGAAAGGGGCGGCCCTAGCCAGGAAACCAACACCTGGCCCTAGACCATCCACTTCCGTGACCTGAGCACACATCTCGCAGATATATGGTTGTGATTGCAAAGGAAGGAGACACACCCAGCTGGACAACCACAGGGGAAACAGCTCGACTGCCTCAGTCCTGCCACAGAAAAGTCAGTTGTAGCATCTTGGTGACATTTCTGGGTTTGCACCCACCAGGTATGCCTCGTCCTCTAATGTAGGAAGGCAGGGAGCAAAGCAAGGAGGTGCTGTCCAGTTGTGGGCTGGTGGTAAGTGGTGACAGCTGTCTGGTGACCTTGCAAACCGCCTTCAAGGCCGACCTCAGAAAAGCCAAAAGCAAATCCTTAAAAACCAGCCATAAATTATACCAAAATCCAATACCAGAAGCAACTACACTCTCACCTTTCACAGCAGAGGCTCACAAACTCAGATGATCAGAGGGGAGGAAATATCATAAATAAAGGGTGTCAGCCCCCACCTTAGGACACTAGGAGATAGTGGGCTCCCACTTGAATGGGAAAGGACCGGCCAGTTTGGGTGCGGTGCCACTTAGCTTCAGTGCATTGCAGCCATATGGGCCTGCAGGCTCAGTGTTACCAGATCTTCCAATTTTTTTGAGGGGGGGTAATTTTTTAAGTAGACTTTATTTTTTTTAGAGCAGTTTTAGGTTTAAAGAGAAATGGTGTAGAAAATACAGAGAGTATTTTCTTTCCCCCTGTGCAGATTCCCCCCCTTATTCATATCCTTCATTCATGGTATATCTGGTATAATTGGTGAACCAGTATTGATAGATTATTATAGACTACAATCCCTAGTCTGCGCTAAGATTCAATCTGTGTTGTACATTTCTATGGGTTCTGACAAATGCATAATGTCATGTGTCCCCATTACAGTATATCATACAGAATAATTTCATTGCCCTAAAAATGCCCACACCTGTGTGTCACCCACACACAAACCTACAGAAGATCATTCAGTATTGACCTGTGTGTGTGAATATGTGCACACACGTGTGTGCAAGAGAGAGAAATAGTATGCATGTGTGCTTTGGCATCTTTAAAAGAGCTTAATCCCTCTGAGGCGTAGTATTTTGTCTTCAGTAGTTTTGCTTCCAGCCTTAGCCTCAGAGTAAAAGCTTCAGGGAAAAGTGGTGTTAAAAATTAGAGTCCTAAATATCAAACAAAACAAAATTCAGGCAACCAGCCTGGCTGATATAGCGCCACACCTTTCAAACAAATATTTACCACCTTATTTAAGTTTTATTTACTTGTAAATAATGTTTGTGAAATGTGATAGGGTAGCATTTAAACTTCCTCACTACGATTTTAAAAGGGATCAAAATGCCTTTTGGTTTTTCAGAACTTCAAGTGGGCACACGACAAAAAGAACTTTTGGATATTGACAGCTCCTCCGTAATTCTTGAAGATGGAATAACCAAGCTAAATACCATTGGCCACTATGAGGTAAGACCAAAAGACTCACCTTAAAGTTTTCATCCGTATCCCCCAATCCTGAATGGATTGGATAATTGCCCAAAACCAAACCAGTTACCGTTGAGTCAGTTCCAATGCATGGTGACCTCATGTCAGAGTAGAACTGTGCCCCGTAGGGTTTTCAGTGGTTGATGTTTTGGAAATATATCACCAGGCCTTTCTTCTGAGGCACCTCTGGGTGGGCTCAAACTGCCAGTCTTTTGGTTAGCAGCCAAGCACTTGCACCATCCAGGGACTCCCAACCCAAACCCAACCCCAAACCAAACCCATTGCCGTTGAGTCAATTCTGACTCATAGTGACCCTGCAGGACAGAGTAGAACTGCCCCATAGGGTTTCCAAAGAGTGCCCCTGGTGGGTTTGAACTGCCAGTACCATGTAAATTCTTTTTTTCTTTAAAAAAAAAAATAAAAAAGGGCCACGCCTACTTCCTGGAGTAGTTTGCAGGATGCATGTTTGTGGGGCAGTTTCCTTCAGATGCCAGTTCAGAAGAACCAATGATGACTGCCTGTCATGGTGCACTTGTTATATGTCCCAGTCTTGGAGGGCTTTGATTTCTCATCACCTGATTACCCTCCATCCTCTAGTTTAGGCCAGAAGCATCTCTTTTATGAGATCCTCTGGCCTGGTGAAGTATGCTGCCCAGCAAAACTACATAAAAGTTACATAGCTCGACTGCTGAGTGCCAAGTGTGATGCTTTTACAAAAGCCCCTAAGCTTCACCACTCTCCATGCCAATGGCCCCGACCATGTTCACCATGCACCTCCGTCACCTTTTGTGTAGAGTACTTTTTTGAAGAAGCTCTAAGTTTCCTGTTTGTTTGCACTATTCAGAGGTACCTCCTTTGGCTCCTTGACCCACATTCTCAGTAAAGGCCAAGACTGGTGAGGGGCACACATGACTTCTCAGAGGCAGTCTAAGTGCCAGAGAAGCTGGCACATGACAAGGGAGAGGAAGCAGGGAAGTCTCCTAAACACAATGGGATGCTGGGATCCAGTCAGCAGCGTCATCCAAACTGCTGTTGAAAATCCAGTCTGTACTAAGAGCTGGGAATGCAAGTGAGAAGAAAAGGCACCAGGTCCTTACCCTCACAGAGCCTACAAGCTGGGTGGGTGGTGGGAAGGGAGAGAAAAGTAAAGAGGCAGTATTTTATGGTGTGATGAGTATTGTGGTTTGGAGCATCCGAGAAGACTTCCTGGAGGAAGCTGTGACTAAGCTGAAACCTGAAGAATGAGAAGAACTTCGCCAGGTGGGGGCAGGGTGGCAGCTCGTGGAAAGTCTCCAGCAGGATAGGGAGGGCATGCATGTTCTTCAGCAGATAGACTGTTACCAAACCAAACCAAACCAAACCCAGTGCCATCGAGTCAATTCCGAACTCATAGCGACCCTACAGAACAGAGTAGAACTGCCCCATAGAGTTTCCAAGGAGCACCTGGCGGATTCAAACTGCTGACCCTTTGGTTAGCAGGTGTACCACTTAACCACTGCGCCACCAGGGTTTCCAATAGACTGTTAGACTGGCTAAAACCTGAGGCGTCAGGGTGGAGGGGAGAGCCAATAGTAGCCAACAGTTATGGAGCACTTAGGAGCCCCTGGGTGGTGCAGATAACATGCTTGGCTGCTAACCGAAAAGTTGGCAGTTCTAGTCCGCCCAGAGGCACCTCAAAAGAAGGCCCGGCAGCCTACTTCCAAACAATCAGCTATTGAAAACTCTATGGAGCACAGTTCTGCTGTGACACTCATGGGGTCACCATGAGTCGGAGCCGACTAGATGGCAACTGGCTTGTGTTTTGCCTGTGGAGCACTAACTCTGTGCCAGGTGCTGCCCTCAGCGTTTCCCTCCATTTTGGATCGTTTCATCCTACAGCAGTCCTGTGAGGCAAAACCGTACCTGTTGCTGTTGAGTCAACTCCAACTTACAGCAATTCAACAGGATAGAGTAGAACTGCTCCCAGAGGGTTTCCAAGGCTGTAATCTTTACGGAAGCTTACTGCCACATCTTTCTCTTGCGGAGCGACTGGTGGATTCAAACCGCTGGCCTTTTTGGTTAACAGTCGAGTGCTTAACAACTGTGCCACCAGGGCTCTGCATCCTATGAGGAAGATACTATTATTCCAAAAACCAAACTCATTGCCCTTGAGTCAATTCCAACTCATAGTGACCCTACAGGACAGAGTAGAACTGCCGTATAGGGTTTCCAAGGCTGTAATCCTTATGGACGCAGACTGTCATACCGTTCTCCTGCAAGGTACTATTATTAACCTATTTTTTTTTTATAAATAAGTGGGCAAACTGAGGCGCAGGGAGGTTTAGTAATAGTCAATGGCAGAGCCAAGATTTGGACCCAGATAGCTGAGTTCCAGAACCCATGGTTACACACACACACCCCCCCACATACACACACACCACATACATACCCAGACATACATACTACACACACTGCACACATACCACCACACACACATATACCACACACACTGCACACATACCGCCACCCACACATACATACCACACACACACCAGACACACACACCAGACACACATACACACCACACACACATATACACACACCACACACACTGCACACATATATACACACACGCCACATACACACACCACACACACACATACACCCCACAAACACACACCACACACACATACACACACATACCCCACAAACACACAGACCACGCACACATACACACACCACACACATACACCACACACACAACCACACACACTGACACATATACACACACACCACACACACACCACACACACAAACACACACACACCACACACAGACACCACACACAACCACACACTGCACACACACACACACACAGACACCACAAACACACACACATACACACTACACACTCATATACACACACACACCACAAACAACACACATGCACAAGGGAGGCCAGAGAAGGGAGGAGCAGGTCATGCAGGGCTTTGACAGCTGTTTAAGGAGGTTGACTTTTATACCAAGAATCGTGGGAAGGCATTGGAGATCTGTGAGCAGGGGAGATTAGTGTTTCAGAAAATGATTGTGGCTGAGCATGGATTTAAGGGGTGAAGCCTGGAAATAGGGAGACCCGCGAGAAACTGTCAGAATATCAGGTGAGGGATGAAACTCTCCAGAAATAACGCAGTGGCTTTGGAGATAGGAACGAGTGGATGGATTCAAGTGATGTTCAGGAGGTGGAGGCCATGAGCAATGAGAATCAGAGAGGGTGTCAAGGATGACACTGGGGGGAAGATGCACCTGGAAGTGGAGAAGACAGGAAGAGGAGCAGCTTCCCGAGACACTCGGACAGTAGGGGGTTTTAGGGCTACCTAGAGCCAAGGAGACATGTCTGTACCAGAATGCCTTTGACCCTGCCAGACTCTGAAAGTTGCTGAAACTGTTCCTCCAGCAGAGCTCTCTGGACAGCAGCCAGGAGCAGAGGACACCCTGTTTGTGGGCAGTGGTTGAGTGGGTCTCAGACCCATTTTGGAAATAGTTGCTTTGGGTGATGCCTGAGTGAGCTCTGCCCCCCCAGCCTTGGATGGAGGGGACCTAGGGAAGGGGCCCTGGGTACCATCTGCTACCTGATGCTCACCCTCCTATACTTGGACTTTCCAACCTCAGAATCGTGTTGCCAGGAGCAGCAGTTCTTAGCTATTGGAGTTTGTAAAAACCCCTAGGGAACTTTCTAAAAGTGCATATTCCTGGACTCAGGAATGCAGGGGGAGAAACACTGCTGCATAGAATTTGATTGACCAGAAGGAGCTTAGAGATGGCGATGCTGTCAGGTAGAAGCGCTTGGAGAGGGCCGTTTGATGGCATCAGCTTGAAGTTCAGGGCTCCGGATCCACAGGCTCCCTCTCCCTGTGTTTGGGGAGCAAGCCTGTCTGAGCAAGTTTCAGGAGGGATGCCAGCCACCAACGCACTCCTTTGGTGCTCTTGACTAATGTCCTTGACTAGCTCAGCTGTGCAGGGGGGGAGACAGGCTTCTCAGCAGCCTACCACAACCGTGTGGCATGCGCCCCAAAGGAAGGGGTGTGGCCCCTGATTGTCCTTAATAGGGAAAGGCAGAACAAGTCCCTGAAGCAGGGGAAACCAAGAACCAGCACAGCTGTCTGCAAGGCAAGGAGAGGGCTGTCAAGAGGGATAGAACATCAGTCTTCGCTGGAGACATCGGCCATGCTAGACACCTATCTGCTTAAGGATGATAATGAAATTAATCCAGCCTGTAGCCACTTCCCGTCCAAATGATTTATTGGCCTCATACCCCAGCCTCGCCACATGGTGGTAATAAATGACAAGACGAGGACATGATGGCTTAAAGGATTCTCCTTATGTTTAAAAAGCTAAGCTGTAAGGCAAATCAAGGCATAGAGCTTGAAGGAAACCTGGGAGGTCATCGAGCCCAATGCTCTCTATGCCTGGACCATCTCAGATGCCCTTTTGGAAAAAAATTGCACAAAGAAAAGCATTCACCACCACCCTCGGCCACCTAAATCCATATTTGATTTAGCTGAGCCCCCGCAGATTCAAAACTCACACTCATTTGACAGGGCCGGGCTGAGGTTTACTTTTACCGTTTCATTAAAGAAAAATTTTCCCCTCAAGCACTTGCATTTGCCTCCAAATAGACAAGATGCTAATTATCACTCTTATTCACTTACTAAAGCACCCTAGTTTGAGTCACTGTGTGTGCTTGAAAGCAAAAACTGTATTTCATTTAAAAATAGGGTCTAATTCAGAGTTTTCAGTGATTCAGACTCACCTCCCTCCAATTAGCCCAAATTAGTTAGGTTTTAAAGTTAATCTTTAGTGACGGCCAGTTCCTCCTACTATCTAAACGAAGTCCCTGCTGCTGGAGTATAAGCCTTTTTCTTCTCGCCTTGTTCTGGCCTTAAAACCTGGTGATGTAGTGGTTAAGAGCTATGGCTCCTAACCAAAAGGTCAGCAGTTCGAATCCACCAGGTGCTCCTTGGAAACCCTATGGGGCAGTTCTACTCTGTGATAGAGGGTCACTATGAGTCAGAATTGACTTGACGGCAACGGGTTTGGTTTTTTGCTGCTGTTGTTGTTCTGGCCTTAGGGGAAATAGAGTGTAGCTGGTCTCCCCAGAATCACTTACTGTCTGTATGTTTGAGGACCGGGTTCTAGAGCATTGCACAGACTAGATACAGCCCCCAGAGTCCCAAATTGCCAGCAATGCCCTGGCACCTGTTGGATGGCATCCTCACCAACCCCGGGCTTCATAGTGATTGCTTTGCACAATGATAACAATAGCAGCCAGCGCTGGGCCCTGTTCACATGCATTAACTCATTTAACATTCACAACAACCCCACGAGGTAGGAGCTTTTATGATCCTCATTTTCAGTCAGACAAATCAGAAGAGGACAAATTTCTGCTCAAGTCTCATTCTGTCCCGGGCAGAGAAGGGGTTAAGCACGCCACTGTCTTTACAAACACATTAAACCAGAGGCATATTTCTCCCCTATAATTAAATCCGCTCCAAGTGCTTCCTTAACTGGCTGTTGCTCTGTGTGCGTTTACTATGAAGGGACAGCCTTGTGTTCTGGAGCTGAGGAGATCAGTTGTGTGTATGTGTGTGTGTGTGTTGGGGGGGGTCTCCAATGTGGCCGCGGCTGATGGCTTCTCTGGGGTTCAGGCTTTCCTGCCCTCAACTGCACTCCTGTGTCACCTTTTGCTGGACCGTGATATCACGCTCACACTCTGCCATGGAGTGGCATCCTGTGTGCAGAACAGACGTTTTGTCAGATTGGAAATTCTCGCCACAGATCACACCTCTCATTCTGAGCTGCAAGGTTCTGGAAGATGGAAGATGCCTTTAACCACCGCGTCATTGAAGCGTGCTCCCCAACACAGAAGTGGTCACTGCTAACGCCGAATGTGCCGTTCAAATGGCATTTAAAGCTCATAGTAATATCCCAAAGGGCCTGTTGGGTGAGGCTGGTGGTCCTTCCAGTCAACTGTGTTATCTCTGATAGTAAAATAAAGAGACTGGACTTTCTCTGAAGTTCTCTTAGAGCGCAAACGTCTTCAGAGACTCATTTATTTAACAAACACACATGGTTTGTGTGTGCAGTGTGGTTAAGAGCCCGGCTGATAACCAAAAGGTCGGCAGCTTTGAATCCACCAGCTGCTCCTTGAAAACCCTATTGGGCAGTTTCACCCTGTCCTGGAGGGTCTCTATGAGGTGGAATCCACTTGACAGCAACGGGTTTGGTTTTTTTGGTTAGCCCTCTTAGGAGCACCTGAGAGGCACAAACAAAAGCTCAGCTACTAACTAAAAGACGGTTCAAATCTACCAAGAAGCAACTCGGAAGAAACGCCTGGCAATCTACTTACAAAAAATCAGTCATTGAAAACCCTGTGCAGTGTTCTAGTCTGAAACACATGGCATCACCATAAGTCAGAATTGACTTGATGGCAACTGATTTTAGTCCTCTGAACAGCTCGATGAGATTGGTACTGCCATTATTCCCATGCAGAGGCACAGAGAGGTTAAAGAACTTACCCAAGGCCACACAGGTCTCCTTTCTGATGCTCAAGGCTGGAAGCAGATGAAAAAGGAATCACACTAGAGACTGCTGCTCTTCTTGGGGCCAAAGGGATAACCTTGCTCAGAGCCAGGCTTTCAGTCCAGGCCTCCTCAACGCCCAAGCAGCCTGGCTTTCTGCTCGGCCAATTTATGAGAAATCTTTGTAGTTGCCCTTTTTGGTGTCAAGTTCAAAAGGTAACTTCTCTTACCATTTTATGATGAATCTAGCATCTGTGAGTTTATCAAAATGGTTTCTTATTTCTAATCCTACTTTAACATCCTTCGTGACCAACATTCCTTGAAGTAGACAACATTTACCTTCATCAGAAGGGTAGCCTCTCCAAGCATCCAAGAGCCGACAAGTCCAGCCCAATCAGTGCACAGGGTGTGCTTAGGTTTCCAATTCATACACATCCTTGGAGACCAGGGAGTTCCTGATGGTGCAGACAGTTAAAACCCTCAGCTGCTAACCGGAAACTTGGTGGTTCAGGTCCACCCAGAGCTGCCTTGAGCATTGTGCTCTTTTGGAGAACTGTCTGAATGGGATCAAATTGACAACAGCATCTCAAAAGGTCAGAGAGGAAACTTAGGCAGCAGTGAGTTCATGTTAACGGGGGAGGAACAATTCAGAAAAGGAGGCCGAGGATTGTTGCACAACTTGAAGAATGTAATCAAAGTCACTGAATTGTATATGTAGAAATTCTTGAATTGGTGTATGTTTTGCTGTGTGTACTTTCAACAACAATAATAAAAAAAGAATGGGAAACAAAAAAAAAAAAAAAAAGAAGAAGAAGAAGAAGAAAGGCCTAGCAATGTGCTTCTGGGAAATCAGCCATTGAAAACCCTATAGAGCACAGTTCTACTCTGACACCATGAGTCAGAGTCAACTTGACGGCAACTGGGTTTCTTGGAGACTAGGCTCCCTCCCAGTGGGCTCTCCTAGGACCCTCTCTAGCAGTCCTCTGAGGAATTTTGCTACCAGTCCAAGAGTTCATTTTAAGTAAACGAGAGGGAAGCAGGAGCCCTGCGAGCATGTCACTCATTTCAAGGATCCTGTAGAGCTCTGTTGTGGGTGTCAGGAATCGCAAGTGTAGGATTTGATGAGCCAGTTGAGAATGTCCTGACAGACCCGTCCAGATGCTCTGATGAGCTGGAGCCTTCACGGAAGGACTGAGCAAGGTCAGGCCTCTGGCCCTGAGAAAAAGATTCCTTTTTCATCTGCTTCCAGCCTTGGGGCACCAGTGAGAAGAGCCAAGGGGGAAGACAACAGAGCAGTATTGACGAGTGGCTGCTGGGACAGCACTAGTTGAAAAAAATTTTGTTTTCACATAAAACAGAAAAAGGTGGTGTCAGGAATGAGATACCAGTACAGGTCTGCAGGTGGTGATTTGTATTGACTATTGTTTCAGATTTTTTTTTTTTTTTTAAATAAGGAAAAAGTATAGCCATAGCTTAGACAGAAGAATTTCCTGTGAAATTCTTCGATTAAAATTTCAGTTTTTCTGTTAGGATAAGCAACATGAAATTGCCAATATTTGACCTTTTTTCTTTTGTCCTACAAAAATGGTAGTTTCACTTGCAAGTGGTTTGGAGGGTGTATAACCAGTTGCCATTGAGTTGGCTCTGACTCTCGCAACCCCATATGTGTCAGGGCAGAACTGTGTTTTTCACAGGGTTTTCAACGGCTGATTTCCCAGCAGTAGATTGCCAGGCCTTTCTTCCTTGGTGCCTCTGGGTGAACTCGAACCTCCAACCTTTTGGTTAGCAGCTGGGAGCATTAACTGCTTGTACCACCCAGGGACTGCAGAGAATGTGTAACTACTGTTTATTTCAAGAGTGACTTTAAATTGTTGGTGTGGGTCCATTTCTCCCTGCTTGGTCACAACTCCTAATTTTGATGATGGAAAAGTCTCCAGTCACCCCTGCCACATTCCCACATGGGCCGGCTGTCACTGAAGGGGCGTCACCTTGTTGTTACATGGAATCCTGGAGCTCCGAGAAGCTGGGAAGAATTCAGTTTGAAGTTACCGTGTGTACCAGCTCCGCTCTGGGCTGCAGAAACATCCCCGCCGCAGGTCCATCTAGTGACATTAATCTTGCTTTAATTTCATTTGGTTTTCATCCCTAAAGCAGGGGCCCAGAGGACGCTCCCAGTCTCACAGGAGTGAGGGACGATTAATGAGCCACTCTTAGGAAAGCATTTGGAGCCCCTCCTATGGAACAGGCAGCGTCATATTTTTAACACTTCGGATTCTGTGGCACTTTCTATCTTCAACTTGGCAGCAGCTGGCTTGTGGGAAATAGAAAACGGAAACCTTCCCCTCCACAAACATCTGTAAATAAACAACTTTTCTGTCTTTAGCATGGTGTGAAAGTGTCACTTGGGGGAGGGGACCGTCCCAGCCCTAGAACAGCTGTGGAAGTTAGAAATATGCTCAAACGCACACACGCGAGCAACTCATCCACTAATAAAATGCTTTTACACTTGCTCTCGGGAGATAATTTCAGAGTAAAGTCTCCTTGGTGCACGCTGCATTTATGCTATCTTAATGCTCGAGCACAGTGCCAGCAGTGAGTTGCTGCCAGCTCTTGAAAAGACATTTGAACTTCTGGCAACACTCCCCATCGGAAGGCCCATCCGTGGTGTTTGTGATTATAGAGTAAGGGTGCTCGCTTTTGGCAAAACAAAGCGTCTGACAGGAGCTGAGTATTGGCTCAACACTCAACGGGATCCATTTGGGATTCATTCTTTGACAATTACCCAGAATGAATCACCAGCTTCCTTTTATAAAAAGATATTTATTGGCTTAGAAACTGGGTATAGGCAGCTCCTCATGGGGAGGAATTCTGTAACCATGTTCAAATATTCTCATAAACTCAGTGTCTGAGTATTGCTAAGGGGGTATCTGCACAGAGCGCTTGCTTTAATTGCATCAAGTATGGAGGAGAACTGAAAAGGCAGCCAGGAAACAATGAATGTCTCAAGGGGAAGGGAGAGGACATTTGGACATAAGAGCAAAGTCGAAGAGCTCAGTAAGAGTTAAGAATCCCCACTTTGCAGAGGCCTGATGGCCCCAGCTAGCTCCTGCCTGGACCCCCGCCCTCCCCAGATGGAGGCCTCTGGCTGAAACTTAGTGGTTGGATGGGCACAGCTGGCTGGACAGCTGTGCTTGGGGACCTGTCAAGGCTGCCTCTTGCTCTGTGTTTTTTCCTCTGTGGGTGCCACCTGAAGGAGATTAGACTTTAATCCTTTGGTGCTTGCTAGGCAGGCGTGTACATTCTGATAACCAACGTGCACAGGTTATAAGAGAAATTCTAGGTTTCTTTTTTTTCCAAATTTTAACCAGTTGCCATTGAGTTGATTCTGACTCATAACGACTCTGTGTGTGTTGGAGTAGAATTGTGCTCCCATAGGGTTTTCAGTGGCTGATATTTCAGAAGTAGATTGCCAGGCCTTTCTTCCAAGGTGCCTCTGGATGGACTCCAACATCCAATCTTTTGGTTAGCAGCTGAGTGTGTTAACTGCACCACCCAGGGACTCCCTTTTCCAAACTAGGGAAGGCCAATTCCAAGTTAGTATGAGAATTCAAGATGGCCTTGGAGCTTTACAGAGGAGGGAAAAATCTTGTAGTGGAGGGAAAAATAATGTTCCAAAAAAGGACAGGGTTTATCTCCAGCCACATCCCAGAATGAAAGAGGAGATTCATGTATTCCCGACCTACCTCCTCTTCTCGTGGACCAGCTCTGAGAACAATCTACGCTTCCAGAAGAATGAGGCCTGCTCTGTGTATTTTAGCAACTACAACAGCATTTTCTTCACCCAGTTATTTCCCAGGGCCCATCAGGGCGTGAGAGTTCCTGGATGGTAAAGAATGGTTAAGACACTTGGCTGCTAACTGAAAGGTCAGAAGTTCAAGTCCACCCAGAGGTGCTTCAGAAGAAAGGCCTGGTGACCTAATTCCAAAATATCAGCCTTTGAAAACCCTCTGGAGCACAGTTTTACTCTGACACACATGGGGTCACCATGAGTCGAATCAACTCAATAACAACTGGTCTTATCAGGGTGTAGAGAGAGGGTACTGGACTGCCATTTGGCCCTGGGCTCCATATTCCTGAAAGGCCTCAGGTGAGAGCACTTAACCCTATTGGTCAAGTGTGTCCATTTCAAATCTATGGCAATTTTTAAACACCTTTTGGTTATTGGGATATAGTTTATATACCATTAGGTTCACTTGTTTGAAGAGTACAATTCAATTTAAAAAAAAAACAACCCAAACCCATTGCCATGGAGTCGATTCCAACTCATAGCGACCCTATAGGACAGAGTAGAACTGCCCCATAGAGTTTCCAAGGAGCGCCTGGTGGATTTGAACTGCTGACCTTTTTTTTGGTTACGTGACCAAGTGACCACTATGCCACCAGGGTTTCTGTACAATTCAATAGTTTTCGGTAAATTCAGAGTTGTGGAACCATCACCACTGTCCAATGTTAGAACGTTCTCATCATCCCCAAAAGAAACCTTGTGCTCATTAGCAGTTGCTCTACGTTCCCCCAACCCGTGTTTTAGGCAACAGGTAATCTACTTTCTGTCTGGATAAATTGGCCTATTCTGGACATTTCATATTAATGGGATCGTATGGTATTTTTTTTTTTTTTTTTTATGGTATGTGGTCTTTTGTGACTGGCTTCTTTCACTTAGTGTGATGTTTTTGAGGCTCATCCATGTGTAGCATGTATTAATACTTTATTCCTTTTATTATATGGTGCCTCTGGGTAGACTCAAATCTCCAACCTTTGGATTAGCAGCTGAGTGTGTTAAACGTTTGCACCACCCAGGGACTCCCCTAATATAGTAGGAACCTCAAAAAATGAAATGGGCCCAGGCCTCTCTTGACCTCTGAGAGACTGGGGTATGTCCTAACACAGCTGAGTCCTCCCGTCATCCAGGGGTGGCTGGCTGCCCATTGGTCCCATGACATCAGGGCTACCACCTTCTCAGTGCTCACCTCCCTCCCTCTCCTGGCCTTGGCTTTCTCCTTCCCTGGACCATGAGCCCCTTGAGGGCAGAGACAGTGTCTCATCGTTACAGCCCAGCCTCCACGTCATTCTGATAAATATTTGATTCAATAAGTGAGAGAATGTGCAATCCATCCAGCCATCTAAGTCCTGGGAGCAGTTGAGAAAGACATTAAAATTTGAAAACTCATGTATTTTTTATCTTTGCTTTCAGATTTCAAATGGATCCACTATAAAAGTCTTTAAGAAGATAGCAAATTTTACTTCAGGTAACCCATATAATATTGTTAACCTTTTGTTCTCTCAGCTTTGTAAATTACCGTTTTTGCCTTTCTCAGATGGATTGCCACAAAGGTGAGTTGAGTTGTTGCTATGTAATTCTCTGAAAGTAGAGAAGAGCCATTTGGATCTGTTTCTGGCGCTAAGACTGTGAGCCCTGCAAGAAGAAGGAAAGGAAAATGTAAACAACGGTTGGTCGGGACCGCTCAGCACCGAGGAAGCTGCTCCCTCTTAGCAATCCTCAACTCAGGGCAGAATCGCAGCCCTTGTAACTATCTCCTCCAGCTCCTCAGTAGAATGGGGGCTGACAGAGGGGATCCTCTTGGCAAACTGAGAGGGAAGCGTACAGATAATCACACAGCCCCGCAAGCACTGAACAAACAAGAAAACCCACTTAGGAAGCCACGCGACTGCCACGTCTGCAGCAATAGCACTCGCAGACTTCCCAGAATGTGGAGAGAGATAATCTAACACCAGAAAACCAGTTGCTGGGGAGTCGGCTCAGACTCATGGCGATTCCAGGTGTGTCAGAGTAGAGCTGTGCTCCATAGGGTTTTCAATGGCTGATTTTTTCGGGAGTAAATTGCCAGGTCTTTCCTCTGAGGCATCTCTGGGTGGACTCATTCCTCCAACCTTTTGGTTAATAGCTGAGCTCGTTAACTTTTGTGGCACCTAATGTCCCAGACAAATTAAAGAGGGAGTTTTATGGGAAAGTCAAGAAGCCCGGTCTCTAAACTCATCTACCACCCTGATAGCCTTGGGGACAGGAAAGTAGCCTGTGACAGTGCCTTAAGAAAGTCCCGAGGTCCTGTTCCAGGTTGGTCTCCAGGGAAATGAAACCCCAGCCAAGACAATCAGTGCTCAGCTGTCTGCAGGGTTCTGGCCCTCTCATCCACAGGCTCTTTGTCACACAGCCCAAGTTGAGGCTTCCTGATTCAGTGCTAAAAGCAGCTTGGTGGATCCGAGCACCTGGCCACTGCAAACAGGAAATGCAGGGCTTCTGATTAAATAGAGGATAATTTGGTAGGTTGTAGGACATGCCTTTGGAGATGCCACCTTTCCATCACCACATCAGGCTATAATGAAGGAGCAGCCATCTTGCAGAGAGCGGCTTGTCATTCTGGGATAAGGCAGAAGGTGTCCCTGTGTTGTAAAAAGTGGAAGAGCTGTGTTTTCAGGTTTCAAAGATTGAGCCTTCAAAGGTTGGGCCTTTTGAAGAGTTTGATGGTTGGGGACCCAGTAGTAGAATTGTGGGCTTGGATCTCTTCATGGGACTTCCAGTCAGCCAATGCCTCTGCTTCCTCCCTGTCCAGTGACTCTCCCTGTCTTCCCTGCCCTCTAATCCAGCTGAGAGCCATCATTTTGATCACTATTCTGCCAACACTCCCAGTCCTGTGCCCCTCTGTCCTTTCATCATCCTCTCTGTTAAAACCCCAGCCCTGGATGAACCCAACTATTGGCCTGTCCTGGACCTGCAGCCAAGCAGCCACAGCACCACACAACAGGGCAGTTGGGGCACCACAGGTTGATGGTGCTCGCCTTGACCTAGTCCCTCAACACAGCCCAGTCCTAGTGAGTTTCTCTAAGCAGCTCACGCTGTGTTCTCCACAGTGTCTCCTTCCTTTCCTCAAAGGTCTGACCCGCACAGCTTCCCTGACTTTCAGTAGACGACTTCACCCTCCACTTCACACGGAAAAGAAAAAAAGAAATCAGAACTCCCTCAACCTCCATCACTAACCTTCCAACCTGTCTGCATTTGCCCCATTTCATCCTCTTTGCTTCCCCTGACATTCTCAAAACTGTCCTTCCTTCCATCCAGAGCTAGTCTCCCTGCCTATGCTCTGAATCCCACAGTCCTTCTGATCTGCTGAGCATTCTTCTTGTTAGCTGCCGTGGAGTCGACCCTCGACTCATGGTGACCCCATGCACAATGGAAGGAAATACAGCCTGGTCCTGCATCATCCTTGTGATCAGTTGTGGATCAGACCCTCCGAGCGTTCTTACATCATCAGTAATCTCTTCTCCCACCTGTACTTTCTTTCCCTCCTCTCTACTGCATCATTCCCATTGGTGTTCCAGAATAGTCTAGTCTCTCTTATCTTCTCTCTTATCCCTCCGTTTACCCTTAACAGTCAATTTTCTTCCAAGAGTTTCCTCACCTTGTGCCACTTTCACATTCACCCCGAGAGCTCTACCTCCTCACGTTTCTTTCAGATCTTAAAAGGGGTTGTGATCCTTCCCACCTTAAGACCTTTGCACTTCTTATTTCCCTTCCTCCCTGTGCCTAACTCTATCCATTCATTTCAGTCAGCTCAAAAATGCCTTCCTGAAACATCCCAGACTAGGTCAGATCCTAGGTATTCTCTTAGCGTATAATTCTCCTTCATGGTCCTGATCCCAGTTTCAATGAAATAATTAATTGTGTAATTTGTAGTTTGATGTCTCTCATTCGCTAGAATGTAAATTCCATCAGGGCAGGAACTGTGGTAGTTGTTATTGTTTGCTGTTGTGGCATCGGCCTCCACGGCACAACGGAACAAAACGCTGCCTGGTCCTGTGCCATCCCTATGATCGGTTGCAGGTCAGACCACCCTGATCCACAGTTTTCCTTGACTAATTTTTCAGAAGTAGATCACCAGGCCTTTCTTGCTAGTCTGTCTTAGTCTGGAAGCTTTGCTGAGACCTGTTCAGCATCACATGACACACAAGCCTCCCCTGACAGACGGGTGGCAGCTGAACATGAAGTGCACTGGCCAGGAATCAAACCTGAATCTCCTGCATGGAAGGCAAGAATTTTACCGCTGAACCACCACTGCCCCCGGAAAGACAAGACTTAGGTCTTTTTTAATTCATGGCTATATGCCTGGTAGCCATTGGCACATAGCAGGTGCTCCATAAATATTTGTTAAGTCAATGAGACTTGAATCTCTTCGACCCCATCCTCACCAAGTTTTAGCCTCTTTTTCAACACTTCCAAGGACAGGGAACGTGCTTCCCACTTCAATCTCTGGCTCATACTGTCTCCATTTAGTTCTTCAGATCTTAAGATACAGCAGGGGGTGAAAAAAAAATGTAGCTATAAAGAGCTTAGGTAACCTCTTCGGTTTATAGTACAAATGGGGCATTTTATGAGATAGCCAATTAGCCCGTGGTTGTTTTTCTAATGGACTGTTTTCTCTCCCTGTCTCTCTGGCATTCAGACGTGGAATACTCGGAGGAGCACTGCCATTTGGTGAGTTCAGGTTTTCTTGTGCTCGCTGGCTGCTGAATGGCAGGCCTTCTGTAGCGTGAACCGTCTCCTTGAGTAACGCTTCTACTCCCTGTCTTCCCTTTAGATTTTACCAGACTCAGAAGCGTTCCAAGATGTGCAAGGAAAGAGACATCGAGGGAAGCACAAGTTCAAAGTCAAAGAAATGTATCTGACAAAGCTGCTGTCGACCAAGGTACACTTACTGTTCTGGGGGCACTCTTACGGCTACCTTGGGGGTGTATGATGTGTTTGACTTCATTTCCGCTGAAGTGTGAAAATGTTACAAATCCCTTGTGCCTTCTAGCAAAGCAAAATGAAAGTTTAAATTGTTAACACTTCCTACCCGCTTTCTTTTATATATATATATTAAAAAAAACCAGTGCCGTCGAGTCGATTCCGACTCTATATATAAACGGCAAAGATAACAGCACTTTACAAATTTCTGCTATAGCGTCTTCAGTCAGGGGCTTAATATTGTTCCCAGTCCCTTTACCCACCGTTTCCCTATTGTTATTTTTTAGGTTGATGGCGTAATTATTCCTTTTTGTTTACTTGTTATTATCGATGAGCAATAAAACTTTCTGAATTGCAAATAAAAGGAAGGGGGGGTCAGTGACTATAAATCTAGTAAATCTTACTTTTTTTTTTTTTTTCATTTTAAAATTAAGAATTCTGTTCACATATAAAAAAGTCAGATGTGAAAGCCAGTGGAATACCAAGTCAGGAGCCAATTTTTTGTTATCTGGCTTTTGGGAGGATTAACAGAAATCTGTGGTGGTCCTTTTTTTTTCCCTGAAACGACTAGCAATATAAATGCTATTATCTACACCTGGCCCCGGTAACCTGCTGGGCATACTTCTTCAGATTACAGGAGGGAATCCGCTTAGAGTTTAGTAGATCTGTTTAGTGAGCAGAGGACAGACAGCGCCTCTTGGTTTTCTCAGCTGTCCCATAGAGCTCTGCCTATTTGGTTTTTGTAAACACTCAAATGCTTTGGAAAGGCCACCTTAAACCCAGTCATGGAAATATGTGCAACAGGAAAAATTCTGGGAAGAGAACATCACGTGAGTTTTTCCAAGCTGAACATAACTAATAAAAGCCAAACATCCATGGCTCCTTGGTGTCAGTATACAGCCCTACAACTGACATTTCAACTGCTGGAGATTTCTAAGATACCCTCCCTGTTGACCAAACAATCTTGTTATCAGCAAGAAGCTTATGAAACAAATTTATAATTTTGGCCATGGATTTCCAGGACCTTTGTCCCATACTGTGAGTGTTGGCCTCGTTTGACAATTTTAGTTATTTTCTCTTCAGCTTTTCTCTGTTTTGCACGTCAGAGTCTCAAAACTTGGATTTCATTTTCTATCATGTTTTCAAAACTGCTACGATACACATGCACATATATGCACATATATACAAATTAATCTCATGAATCCACTGTTTTCTCTCTTTCAGGTGGCAATTCATTCTGTGCTTGAAAAACTTTTTAGAAGCATTTGGAGTTTGCCCAACAGCAGAGCTCCATTTGCTATAAAATACTTTTTTGACTTTTTGGATGCCCAGGCTGAAAACAAGAAAATCACAGACCCTGATGTTGTACATATTTGGAAAACAAACAGGTGGGAATGTAGGCGATTACTGACTGTTTTCAAGAATCTAGGACAGAATCTTAACTAAAATTGAGGTCAAAGAGAGTTAGGAGGATTCTTTTATCCCTGTCTCAGAATCTTTGTGCTTGGTGAACTATCACGTCAAAATAGTTTCTTGCTCTGTTACTATTTTTTTTTCCTCTTTGTTCTTTACTTCACTGAAGTTGATCCTTGTCTACTGTCTAGTTATTGATTTCCCTTCCCCTCCCTCCCCATTTGTTACTATTTTTAAACAATAAATAAAACCACTTCTATGCTGTGAATTCTATTCTTTAGGTTTAAATAAACAAAATCTAGTGTCCTTAATGTATGAAAAAGACTGTCTAAACTGTTAACACAAGTTTAGCTTGACCAGAAGGATGAGAAATTAATATTTTGTGGGATTCCTCATACAATGTTTTCCTTAGAGAAGGCTCTTTTATTTGTCCGTGAAAGAATCAGTCACTTTGCCATTTCCAAACTGTCTTCTTAGTGCATGCTCAAGCCCAACCAGGCCTATCTCCAATCTTCTCTTGGGTTCACTCCCTTCCTTTCAGGAGCTCTGTTTGGCTACATTCTGAATCTGTGTAGAAATGTCTGCTTCAGCCTTATCAAATACAGTACTCAAATGCCAGGAGAACTAACCAAAGGTTTGCTTTGTTTTATTAACATTTTACCCCAAGCAGAGCTAAGGAATCTAGATTTATTCGAAATGTTTCCGCAATAAAGAAATATAGCTCATTACCTTTATTTAAAATACTTTGTGCATGAGCTGAGTAAGACTCAGAGTTATGATGAACAACTTCTCAGTCCCAGCTCAAGCCCTTCTAAGCACTGAAGTTAGCCAGACCATTTTAAGCAAGTACTAAAAACTGAAGTTCCAGAATCTAGGTCTGAGCTTCTCCCATTTAATCCGGATCTAGCCGGCCTCTCTGCTCCACTCCCTTCCTGTGTTCTAGCCTTTTATCCTCCTGCCGTGCTACGCCCACATCAAGCTTGGGTGCTACAGCCCACCACTGCACCATGGAGACGTGGCATCTGAGCAGGGGCAGCAGCCAGGACAGTAGAGCTGAAAGTGCCTTTAGGCTATTTATTGGGAGACCCAGCAGCCATATGGTAGAGGCCAGAGTTAGACTTTGAACAGTTCTCAAGTTTATATTCAAATATTTATTCAAGCACGTACTGTGTGTCAAGCACTGTTATAGGTGCTAGAGACAAAAACTAGTTTCTGTCCAGTCAATTTCAACTCATGGTGACCTAAGGGTGTCAGAGTAGAACCGTGCTCCGTAGGGTTTTCAATGGCTGATTTTTCAAAAGTAGATTACCAGGCCTTTCTTCCAAGGTACCTCCAGGTGGGCTTTAACTTCTGACCTTTCAGTTAGCAGCTGAGTGTGTTAACCATTTGCTTCACTCAGGGACTGTGCTGGAGATAGAGTAGTGAATAAAACAGGCAAAAATTCATGTCCTCATGGAGTTTACATTCTAATGGTGAAGACAAGACAATAAATAAAACAGGTGTAGTATATGAGAGGGTTATCAGTGCAATGGAGAAAGTGGGAAAGGAGAATAAAGAGGGTCAGGATAGATTGGATAGAGAAGGCTTCACTGAGATGATGCCATTTGAGCCAGGTTTTGAAAGAGGTGACAGGTGAGGGTGCAAACTGTGAGACCATCTCAGGCAAGAGAGTTTCAGGAAGAGAGGCAACAAGAGAAAAGTCCTGAGTCAGGAGCTTGCCTGGCGCTCTTGAAGAACAGTGAGGAGGCCACTTTAGTTGGAATGAGTGAGATGGAAAGTAGTAGGAGATGGATGCACTGGGCCAGACCATGTAGTGTTTTTACCTGCAAGGAGATGGAAACGTATAGGATTTGGAGCAGAGGAGAGACGTGATCTGATTCGTTGTTAAAAGATCACTGGTAGTTGTGTAGAGAATAAACTCTCAGGAGCTGGGGATTATAATCTGGGTAAGAGACGGTTATAGCTTAGATCAGGATGTAGCACTTAGGAGCCCTGGTGGCGCAGTGGTTAAAGCAATCAGCTGCTAACTGAAAGGTTGGTGGTTTGAAACCACCAGCGGCTCCATGGGGAAAAGATGTGGCAGTCTGCTTCTGTAGAGATTTACAGTGTTGGAAACCCTGTGGGGTCACTATGAGTCTGAATCAACTGGAAGGCAGTAGGTGGGTAGCACTTAGAGGGGGTGAGTAGAGGTCTAATTCTAGAGCTCTGAGTATGAGATGTTCTCATTGGTAACCATCATCTGATATTATCAAGAACTATCTGGAGAAAATTCTCATCCCCTTTCAGACTTATCCTCCTCTAGTCCTTCCTCTCAGTAGCCCTGTCAGTTTAACCCTTTCTTGTTCTTTCTCAGTCATGCTGCCCTCTGTTGCTTGGTACGTGTGCCAAAGCAGACTTGTATACTTCGATTACAAGGACAAAAATGCCCGTTTACAAACTGTGATACACAGAACATTGGCCTCATATGAATGGCCCTATTTGAAAGAGATTTCTCTCCTTTTGAACAGCCTTCCTCTTCGCTTCTGGGTAAACATCCTGAAGAACCCTCAGTTTGTCTTTGACATTAAGAAGACGCCACACATAGACGGCTGTTTGTCAGTGATTGCCCAGGCGTTCATGGATGCGTTTTCTCTTACGGAGCAGCAACTAGGGAAGGTAGGGCTCCGCTGTAGTATTTCTTGAATGTCCTCCTGTGAATTTGAAGCACTCTCTGTTTCTTGTAAATCAACTCTGTCAAAAATAATAAACGATTGGCTTAAACCACACCGGCTGAAAATAGCCAATGATAGTCACTGTACATTCACTTTGCTCCAAAATCTGTCTCCTTTATTTCTGTTTGTAATCTAGTATCTTTTTTAAGGGAAAGCTGAAATATTAGATTAGCTCCAGCCTATTGCAGAACTCTGCTGTGACACTGATAAAACATTAGCCCAAAGTGTAAAACTATTGAAATTTGCCTAAATTAGTTCCATCTGAATATACATAAAAGAGTCTCTATTTGAATATGACAAATTGCTTACGGGGAAGAAAATCTTGCCTGAGATTTGTATCGCTATTGGTTTGTCAGTTTATAATCAAAACATGCATATTGTTTTCCTAGCTGATCAAAAGCCCCAAGAAAACAAACAAACAAAAAAAGAAAACAAAGCAGGATAAAAATACGGAGCAAACTTTGAAAGCGGTGTTTTGGTCTTATGTGAAGTACTCCGAAATACATTAAACGGAATAATATCTGTACCTAGTGCATTTCAGAAAATCTTTTAACGCTGAACTGTGGCTCTTTGGTAGAGGATTTTAAGAGTGCCTGGGATGAACAGTGATTGATGTTTTATAAGCACCCCAGACTCCTAGCCTAAATCTAAACTCTATCACCACTATTCCTACAGAATAAACCTGTTTTTACTTTTGTCTTCTAGAGGATTGCCTAGTCTCTCAAGGTAGAATCCTTGGCCTTCGACTCCTTCTTCTTCATCTCTTCCCCCAGCCTTTCCCCCAGTCTGTCGGTTACCACTCACTTCTGTCTCCAGAATGTCTCTGTTCTTTCCTTTTATTCCATCTGCCTCATCCTGCCATCCCTTCTCCACTGGGGTAATAATCACTTCCTGACCGCTGTCCTTGCCCCTGCTGTCTCCCCCACCCCCCCGCCTTTTCCTTTTCACTGTATATAGGGTCGCTGTGAGTCAGAATTGACTCAACAGCAGCCGGTAACGGGTATCTCAGGTGATCTAGAACATAAACCTGATCTTGTCAGTTTCCTGCTGAAAAAATTTTAAATACTTCCCATTACCTACCAGATAACAATCTTCGCAGTACCACCTGGCCCTTCTTGATTGGCCTTCGGGTCTCTTTTCCAACTTCCTAATTTTCTGGCACACTTCACATGCTCTCTATGCTACAGTTTACTTTTCCCAAACACACTATGAACTTGTTTTCACACCCCTTTGCTAATCCCCTCTTGTCTCACAACTACTCTGTCTAGTAAATACTACTCATTCATTCATCCAACAAACATGATTTCCAAATGGGTACCAGAAACTGGTACGAGGCTCAGATCAGCTTAAATACACATGCTTTGAACCTTCCCCTGATCTATTTCCCACAATACTTTAGTCATTTGACTAACAAAGTTCTTAGCACCCACACAGTGAAAGACACTTAAATGTTTATTTTTTCATAGTAAAAATGGTTGTTTATTAATTACTTCCTGTGTTCGTGGTATATTTCAATTAATCTTCACAAGAACCATATAAGGTAAGTTATATACCTTATATATAACCATATAAGGTACACCGAAAAACCAAAACCAAACCCATTGCTGTTGAGTCGATTGGGACTCATAGCAACCCTATAGGACAGAGTAGAACTGCCCCATAGTTTCCAAGGAACACCTGGCGGATTTGAACTGCCGACCTTTAGGTTAGCAGCCGTAGCACTTAACCACTATGCCATGGGGTTAAGGAAGTTGATGTTCTGAGAGATGACCAAATCCACTGCCATCAGTGTTACAAATCTTGCCTAAAATCACACAATGTAGCAGACTTGATTCACCTCTACAGTCTTTACTCTGCACCCTCCCTCCTACTTACTAATCACTTATACTAACCCGTTGTTGCTGAGTCAATTCCGACTCATAGCAACCCTATAGGACAGGGTAGAACGCCCCATAAAGTTTCCAAGGAGCACCTGGTAGATTCAAACTGCTGGTTAGCAGCCGTAGCACTTAACCGCTACGCCACCAGGGTTTCCCCACTTGTACTAAGCTGTGTGTAAGTTTGTCTTCCCAACTAGATTATAATCTTCTTAAGGTCAGGTACTGGTCTCTTTCATCTTTATATACCCAATGCCAACCATAGTGCCTGGCTGAATGTTTACTGAATGAATGATCCCATGATCTGTGGGTTCTACTTAAACTTGACAAGTAAAAATATTTCAGTAATATCTCAGTCTAGGCATCATTTGGAACGATGCATCAAATTACTGGTTCAGCTTCAGATATTCTTTGAAATGTAGTAGGACATCAGCCATATCATCATGTCACCCATCTTTCCTGAGTAGAATTTTTTTAATTGTGTGACAAATAATGATTATTTAAATTTTCACTTATTTTATTATTTTTTAATATTATCATTGTTATAGTTACATAAAAAACATTCAAACTGCACAGGGACCTATGCAAAATCAGACACCAGAGCCACCAACACTAATGACCATGTGTTTCCTTGAGGTAACTGGAAGATCTTTATAATCTAATGAAACAAAAGGCACGAGCAGAAAAATCTGCCACTGCCAATTAGTTGCCAGTTTCGTGGTTATATAAAGGGCTCGATCAGATCTACAATCAAGTCTTTTGTAAATGCCAAAATTCACTGGTGGGCGAGGATGAGAGAAAAATGTTTTAATTCAGGCTTTTTACAACCATTAGTAATGAACTATGATTGAAATAAGTTCCATTGTTACAGTAACTCAAAATCATGCAAAAATAATAATTTCAGTTCTTTTATGAGAGGAAGGCAGAATATATTAGCATTTAATCTGCCTGAAAGTAACAGTGAGTCACCAGAACTCTATAGATGGCAGTCAGTCATTCAGTCAACAACATTGATTAAGGCCTACTGCACGAAGCCAGGAGATAATACTGGTGGTGGAGGTTCAGACACATTGTACTGTTATAAATTCCCTTGGTTTTTTCACTCTTTCTGCCATGGTTGCTTTTTTCCAGGAAGCACCAACTAATAAACTTCTCTATGCCAAGGATATCCCAACCTATAAAGAGGAAGTAAAATCTTACTACAAAGCAATCAGGGATTTGCCTCCATTGTCATCTTCAGAAATGGAAGAATTCTTAACTCAGGAATCTAAGGTATCATTAGAAGACAGATGTTAACTTCCATTTGGTTACTTCTTAAAAAAAAAAAAAAAATTCAGAATTTCTCACCAAGCCTTTTTTTATTTAAGAAACATGAGAATGAATTTAATGAAGAAGTGGCCTTGACAGAAATCTACAAATACATCGTCAAGTATTTTGATGAGGTAAGATTTTAAATTAAAACAATTTTTTTTTTTTTTTAACTTATGTATCAGTGACAAAGATTTGGGTATAGCACTCTATGGGTCTCAGGACAGTTCTGGCATCCCAAATGGCCAGAAAAGGAGGCCAGGAAGCCTGTCCGAGATGGGGGATCCTGGCACCAAGCCAGACCCTGCACCTGGCTGCCCCTCCGAGTTTCATCGTGCTGCCTACTTTTTACTAGCCTGAATCTACATTTGAGTTCATGTGGCCTACAGCCACACTGACTCCAAATAACTTGATGAGTAAGCAGTGGTCCTATTAAATGGGGCCAGCTTATGCTGGATTGTAATTTGCTAAAAAGAAAGCTAAGCTTGTGAAACCACCTAGATTCTGTATTCAATAGTTATATGAACAACTATGCCATATTTCTGACTTAAGAAACTATTTCAATAAACCATTCTCCTTTATGATTAATTCTCCTAAATCTGGATTTTTTTCTTTGGGAATTCACACAGACACATTCATCAGATGCGCTGTTTCCAAATATATGTTAATCCCCCCTTCCCTGATTCCCCCCACTCAGTCATGCTGGGACAGGCTATCCATGTCAATGGTGAGAATAGCTCACCCATTCCATTTGCTACTTGAAGATCAAGTGAAGCGCTAAGGTAGGGTAGAGGCAATGAGTTCCTTCAACATGATAAGCATCCCTCTTTCCAGGGGTTAGGGGTGAGAAGGGAAGCACTGGGGAGGGTAGGGGAGAGGAGGGACGACACTGCACAGGATGGGGGGGAGGAGGGAAGGAGGGGAGGGAAGTATTCATCTCTTACCAGGATGCCCCTGCCTGCTGCATTGAAGACTACTTGCTGCATGCTGGCTGCCCAGAAATGCTTGCTGTGCTTGGAATGGCTATGACATAATGCATAAAGCAGGGCCTTGAAGTCTGGCCCCATATTTGTTTAAGCAGATAGTTGGTATTTCTTGTGAGCTTCTATTTTAAGCCAAAGTGTTGTTGATCTTGTGATAATGACTTAGCAAAACAACTTGCAAAGTGAGTATGTAAATGATTGGAGAAAATGCTGGCATCTGTTTCATACAGATTTTACCACTCACAGCATCAGGACTGCAAAAAAATAAAAAAAAAAAAGAAAAGATAAAGAAACAAACCCGTTTAATGCTAAAACCGCAATATCTAAAATAACTGTTCTAATTGTCAACAGATTCTAAATAAACTAGAAAGAGAACGAGGGCTGGAAGAAGCTCAGAAACAACTCTTGCATGTAAAAGTCTTATTTGATGAAAAGAAGAAATGCAAGTGGATGTAAGCACTCTGGGGCCTGGCTTAATCTGGCAGAGTTCATCAGACGACTTGGGAGCAAAATGGCTGCTTGAGCTACTCTGTCTCGTTAATTTTTTAAGTTTGCACATAAGTTCCACTTTGAGCACGGTCTTTGTGTAACAGACCCAGGTACACGCACAGCTTTCAGAAAGCAGACCAAACATTGTGCCTGAGGGAACCCTTCTGTAAATAGAGTTGAAGTGGTTGTTGCAAACAGTCTCCTTGTTTACAGAGAACACAGGGCCAGTAAGCAAGCGTCAGTATTATAACTACAGCCTCCACTTAAGCACAATAATATGTAAGTGGTTTTGTTTGAAAACTACAGCTAAGTAGCACTTGTGACTACACTGCACCTCTGCAGAAAAGGGACACTGCCAGTGCTCAACACAAAATGTGAAATGAGTCATTTGGAAACAAGTGGGGGTGTGAGGGCAACCTCGAGGATTTGCAGCATTGAAACTTTCCCCGGTAGTTCTTGGAAAAGCTGACCGCAGAATTTGGTAGTGTGTACACTTAGCATTCGTGAGTGTGTGTGTGTGTTTTTAAACCAAAAACTAACAGTGTTGCAACATTGTTGAAAGGGCTCGTGTTTTTCAGTGGTCACCAACTGCACTCCATCAAACTCACCTGCATTTCACCAAGGAGCTCTAAAGCAAGGAGAGTGTGTAGCTTTCTTTAAATGCAATCGCATTTTAGCCACTCTGTTCTAACTTATATTCCTTTTTTTCTTTTTCTATTTTATTTTTTCATACAGCATGTATTTGACAGTGGGCCTACTAGGTATTGTTTAAAGGAAAAAACTCATTAGTAGATTACGTATACTGTTTAAAAACTTCTGATCAGAGCTGCCTGTAGAAGAGTGCTCACTCTCCCAATCAGACATTTCTAGGCTCGTGCCTCCTTGCTTTAGATTTCAAGTGAACCCTGTGGTTATAAATACTTGTGTGTGATTTAAAAAAAAAAAAAAAAGATACATTTTACATTTCATGAAATTGCTGTTCACACTGGAGTATTATATATAAATATATATAAGGCCCAAGGCCTGAAAATATTAGTATACAACTTGGTATCTTAGTCTTACTATGTACTTTTTGAAAGTATTCCTCACAGGAGAAAGGATTAAAAATATCCATTTTATTCATGCCTTTCTTTTTAAAGAATTCCCTCTCCAGTTATACTGTAGTCTTTTTATTGCTGATTTTTTATTCCTGAATTTTTGCTGCTCATGACCAATTTTAATACCACTGTGTTTTCCTTCTATTAAACCAGAAGGAGTAACAAGCGTAATTGGCAACTCTCTCAAGCTTTTCTTATGGCACCTTTTACCCTTGGTGCTCCAAATTCCCAATCTAGGAAATACATTTTTTTAAATAGCAAGCAAAACACTGACCACACATTCCTTAAAATCATTGACCAACACTGTATGTAACGTCAGGATTTAAACACAAAGTTTATCTGAGATAAATCAAATTCTTTTTGCTCCTCGATATCTGGTAAATAAAGAGTGAGAGAGGTGACACCTTAACCAACTGATCAGAAATGAAGCAGTTACTGCCCTGATAGGCACCTTCCTAACCCCATCACTTTTGACCATTGTCTGTCCAATGGACACACCTCAAAAATACTACCAAATAAGTTCCTTGTAAGTATTACAGAGTGAGGTCTGGCCCCGTCTAAGGCTGCTACACAGTCTTGAAAGATGTGAAGGAGTTCATAAGTGAACACCAGTAGGAGAGTTGAGAGCCAAGGGTAGGAGAGTTGCCCAAAAGACTTCCCCTTCTTTAGGGTACAGAAATGCTCAGAAAACTCAAAGGATCAGCTACAGCTTTATCTCAGTATTTACTAAATGCTACAGATGAGGGTGTCCCTGTCCAGCCCTCTGGCACGCAGGTCCCGTGTGGAGAATTATCTGCTCTTCCAGGAACTGTGCTGTTTGGAACTTTGGGCAAGTCACTTACCTCTTTGTGCCTCGATTTCTGTATAATATTTCTAACCTACCTCACTGAGGTGGCGTGAAGATTCACTAATGTATGTAGCGTGTTTGTCAATCCTCCAGTGAAAAGCACTGTCTAGATCCACACTTTGGATTACATTAGCCAAACGCAGAAAATGGCCGAATCAGATGTGTGCTGAAGACAATCAGTCACTGGGTCCATATTAAACAGCAACCAGAGAAACAAATGGCAAACAATATCTATTTTCAAGTTTCTTTGCTTATTTTTTTGGTGCAAAACGATTCATTTATAAACTTTTTTTTCTAACACTAGTGTCTACAGCAGCAATTAAAAATTTATTCGGTTACCTTTTCCGTACTAGGATTTAAAGTCTATTTCTTATTGTATACCTGATTGAAGCTGTTCTTGGAGATGAATGTTTTAAATGTCTATATCCAAAAATAAACATTTTGATGTAACCGTGGACTCTTTTTGCCTTTTTTTCATTTTTCCAGCTATAGTAGCTTTTTTATTCTAAGTGGCTACATGTAAATGAATAGTTTTTCAGGAACAAGATGTCACTGTATACTCTCTGTGAATAAGCAGCTATATTAGATAGTAAGTCTGAACCTAGTTTCTTGTTAACTGATGCTAAGGGCTGCTCAGTTACATTCCTGGTCTCCAATATCAACTTGGATTTTGATTATGAAGACTTCTGGTTAATGAAAATTCCACTTAGTTTGGCAGGCTTGAGCTGTGCCTTGTTGACATGAAATTATTCCAGCAGAATTCCTCTAAAAGATGTTACATAAAAAGCTGCTGGGTGCACAGTGGAAAAAAAAGTAAACGATGGCATACTTAAGGATGTGCAGAAATAAAACGTTTATAATTATTTGGTTAGATTCAAAATAGTGGAAAGCAAAATTAAATACCAACAATACTTCTACAGGAAACACGCTGGGTTCAAGTTTTACAACTGATGGCCCCCTTTTTATACAGCCACAGGATTTAATTATTTGTACTTTGTTATTTTCTATTAATTCCAACTCAACAAAGCCAAACTCAGTGAGAGCTACATTGGTAAATACCCCCAAAAACCCAAACCCGTTGCTGAGGAGACAGTTCCAACTCATAGTGACAGTATAGGACAGAGCAGAACTGCCTTATAGGGTTTCCAAGCAGTGGCTGGTAGATTTGAACAGCCAACCTTTTGGTTAGCAGCTAAGCTCTTAACCACTGCACCACCAGGGCTCCTACTGCTCAATACATATGGTCAAAGTGAAATTAAACACAAGACAATATAGATAGAAAAATATTTATTAAGCTCTGTAATAAATTATGTGCACACAGGTTTTAGAAAACGTAGCCTTTGTAATGAATATATAGATAACTTTAAGTTTTATTTTTTATGCTGATTTTTAAATTGTCATGTTTTTTTAAGAACTAGAGGTTTATAACTCATATACAGTAAACCAGAAGGTATTTGCAGACCCTGTTATTGCCAAGCCTCTTGGAGATAAGGAAGAGGGAATTCAGCATGGGCATATTTCACGCAAAATGCCAGAAAGTTCAACAAAATAAAATAATTTTAAAACTTGATTCCCTAACTCTTTTTTTTAATATTCTCAAAGGATTGTCAATAGATGATCTAAGTATCTCTGAAATGGCTTCTTTTAATGCTTCGTTGGTCGTTGGTATCCTAAAATCCCAGACCTCATGAAATACAGTATGCAGCTGGTACCTTTCCTTGAGGTACATTCAGGTGTTTTGGCAAACGGTAATAAAGTATCTAAATGCCACATATGTTAAAACTTCAAGCTTTATTGAGTCACTGATTTTGCCCCTTTTGTTCTGCCTTTTCTCCAAGAACATCATTCTCCAGGAGATCCAAGTTCCTCTAGTTGTTTTCTTTGTGTTGTTTCTAGTTCTTCTAGTCTTTTACGCAGTAAAGAGAGTTCCCTTTGATGCTGTTCCTCCTTAAATGTTGCAGAGAAAGCAGAGCAAAAGTGACTGTTAGAAAAACTATGGAAAAGTAACTGCTAAGCAGCAGCCTCAGTCGGCCTCTTTCGCACAAGCCGGCAACATCTGGCAAGGAAACAATGACCGTTTTAGGAGTTTAAGAACAGAGCAGCATGGGCTAGACTACTAACTCGTCCTCACTTCTTTTCTGCCTCAGGCTCTAGCCTTAAGCAAAACCCAAAGTCTGTTTTTTTCTGGCTGTACAATCCAGCAGGGAGTGAATCAGAAAATACTAATGCAGGCCCTGGTATACCTGTGTGGTAGCTGTTCTAACAGGACTGGAGTCTAACAGCAGTGTATCGTCAACAAAGCACTCGGTGACTAAAATCTCCAGGGCTCACTTATTAATAGTCTATCTTCTGAAAATCAGACAATCAGTTTGATTCCTTCAATATTTTAGTGTACTGATATAGTAGAAAAGAGACCAGGTTTTAGTATCACACAGATTTAAGTTTGAAACTTAACTCTGTCACGTACTAGCTATGTTGTTGTTGTTGGGTGCCGTCAAGGTGATTTCAACTCATAGTGGCCCACGTGACAGAGAAGAACCACTCCATAGGGATTTCTAGGCTACAATCTTTACAGAGCAAATCACCAGGTCTTCCTTCTGCAGAGCCACTGGGTAGATTTGAACCACCAACCTTTCAGTTAGCAGAGAGGCTTAACCGTTGCACCACCAGGGCTCCATTACTAGGTACGACCTTAGGCAAGCCTCTCTCCGTTTCCTTATCTATAAATTGATAATAATAATACCTGCCTCAAAGCATTTCTCATTAGGACTAAATAAAACACTGTCTAGAAAATTCATACTACAGTGCATGGCACATAGTAAACATGCAATATGAGTGGGCTACGAAGTAGGTTATTCAAGAACCAATCAATCAAGTTTCTTCTTTTCTACTGCCTGACAGGAGATTTTGCTCCTAGAATCATCATTAAAGGATAGTCAGAGTAGATTCAAATCTACTTTGCTTCTCAGGAAATTTCTCTGATAAATGAAAGGGAAAAGTTAAAACTGACCTGGCTTAAATGGAGTATGTCATTTTTATAGCTAATTCTGAGTACTGATCATATTCACAATTTGAGGTTTGAACTTTTTATTTAAACAGGTAAAAACCTACAGAAATTTTTGCCTGACCTTTTTTCCCCTAAAATAAATGCCCTTACCTGAAGATGAGGAGGGAAGGACAGTTCCATGCCTGGACCCATGTTTGATGACTGAAAGCTAACAGGGTTGATGGATGCTGTGGGAGGCATGTTAGGAACCAAAATCAAACTTCGAAATTCATTATGTCTTCTCTGTATATCCTTCAGTCTTTTCTGAATCCTTGTATATTCTTCAAATGGAACATTTTGTCTTAAAAGGAAAAAAAAATCATATTACTGCTCTTCGATGCAGTTATACTCTATAGAAGAATAGTATGTTTCACAGAATATAATTTTAAATTAGAAGAAACAAGTTTCTAAATTAGAAAATTTATCTACATGCAATATATAGGTAAAATGCTATTTATCGGAAAAGATAAAGAGAAACATGACATTGCATCTTAATCACACGTGAACATTACCAGCATTGCCAGTTAGCAACTTAAAGTTTTATTTGCCCTCTCCCTACTCATGAATCTTGAAACTAAGACACCTTTAAACCAAAGGGGTTCTTTATCTTACAGAAGGAATCAAATGGAAACGCAGAAACTACTAGGTTGAACCTTGTGAAAGTGTCATTTTTGTAGATGAAATATAGTCAAATATAAGCAAGTTCATACTGTTCAACCTAATTAAAAAAGTGTAGCTAATCACCAAGGGGAAGCTACCCAATTTCAGGAGAATCAGCTGGAGAAACAAGCTGACCTGTACGGCCTGCACACATCATCTTCTTATTGGTCCGACCATGACTCTCCTGACCACCAACCACAGGGATAATCAAATATGGCTATAAAACTACCCCAAGTTTTATATAATCTGTGCCACAACTGCCCAATCTTGAATTGATATTTCAATATTAATTGGAATTAAGGGAAGAGGTAGTAAGTTAATTTTGTTTTAGAATGAATTTGGTGATTTCCTGGTTTGCAACAGAGTATTGTAGAGTTGGCATTAATTCCACAGTCTAAAAGCTTCTTGGGTGTTCTAAAAACCAACTGTTGGAATTTGGGTAACAAGTATATCCAAGAACAACAGAGCACATCATAAAACATCATTCCTTGACATGATAGGCAATTTCTGTAACAGGCAAGTCCAGGACTTGAATAGCTGGAGTGCTGAAGCTACCACTAATTAGCTGAATTTGAAAAGATTTTATTAAACTGAATCAAATATGTTAGAAATGCTACTACTGATTTTCTCAGTCCCTTTTAAAAAATATGTAACTTGAAAAGATTCAGCTGAATATGGTAAGTCTTCTCTGCTTAAGAAAGGCTAACAACGTTGATTATCTGCTGTGCTTGATATGATTCCAAAGCCAGAAGCTATAGCCCAATATTTTCCATACTGGGCAACCAAAACTTGACCTTTGATTCAAATCTGCAGCCCCAATTTTAAAAACCATGAAATAGCTACAACGGTTTTGTTGTCTCAGCAGCAAGGACTCACACCACTTATGGCTACCGAAGTGAGCTCCTGAAGCAGACTGAGCTTTCAGTACCAACCACAGCACAAACACATGGCACATAGAGAAATCTTTTGGTTTGATGGAACATTTATTTAGAAGGAAAAAAAAAAAAAAACAGATAATGGATTAGGGGTTACCAAATGGTTTTAGAATTTTTAAAAATATATAGTTTTAAAGAAAAAAAAAAAATAAAGCGATTAAATAAACAAAGCGCATTATACCCAGAAACAAAGTTCTGTACCATCAAAATAACCACGTGGTGTATGTACATATAAAACATTACCTATTTAACACCTGGTTTTCTGTTTCCAATTCTTCTCTCTTTGCCTCCAAAACTTCTATTTTCTCCTGCAGTCTCTTCAATTTGTTTTCATGAAGAGATTTCCTCTAGAAAAAGAGAAACAATTACTATGAGCACGTATGTTAACACATAATCTCCTATTTGAGCAAGATAGTGAATATTTAACTCACTCCCAAATTTTTATTTAGAAATTAGTATTTTCAGTGAATATCAGGAGCAAAGATTAGTAGATATTCCTCTTTTTGAAAATTGCAAAGATAATAAACCACATATCTATCTCGTATCTTCAACGTGACACACAGGACTATTATGAATGCCAAACCAGATATTGGTATCAATAACTAAATTGCTGCAAGTAATAAATCTAAAAAGGGAAGGAGTCACATTTTACTAATGAGTCTGTCTGCCACCTGATTAGGAATCATGAGCTCTTCATTCTCCCAGAAGATATCATGTGTTTAAAAGAACTGAAACAAAATTCAAAATTAAAAGCACGTTTGCATTAATGAATTGCTACCAAAGCAGCAAATTAAAGGACCAGAAAGCGAAGGTAGATTTTGGATACATCTCAGTTTCTAAATATCAAAAAGAAAAAGAAATTTTACAGGTACATAAAAGGGAAAATTTTCTACAAACATGGTATGGTTTCATTAAATAATATGGGAAAATCTATGTATAATGCAAAAGGAGCATGTGGAAAAAAACTAATTTTTTTCAGTTTTAAAACAGGTTTTTGGTTTTTTTCCCCCTCAAAAACAGACCTATAATGTTGGAACTTATTTAGTAGGTATAAAACTTTTAGGTATTAGTTTTCTAACTTTTTTACTGAAGTATAACTCAGTCGAAAACCACAAGGCAAATGCTGGTGTTAATTACCTCGCAGGTCAAGTACACTGCTATGCCTGAATTGCCCCCACCCTTCCCCTCTTCCAATCAGCCCCTCTGTCTGAAAAGGTAATCAAGTAATTAACTTCTGATGCTATAGTTTACTTTTGCCTATTTTTGAACTTTGTATCAATGGAATCATAGTATATACTTTTACGAATGGCTTTTTTCTTTCACTCAACATTATGTTTGTGAGATTTACTCCTGTTATGCTCACAGGTATATTTCATTCATTGCCACATATTGTAGTCCACTTATGAATATTACATAATTTAGTATATCAACCCAGTCCACTGTTAAGGGTCATTTGGGTTATTTCCAGTTGGTATTATTAAAAATAATGCTGGTATGGGCATTCCTTCTCATGCTTCCCATTGCTCCACCTCCTCCAGTACCCTGGAAGGCTCCCTTGTGCTTCCTCCCATCTACCTTGTAAAGAAACCACTCTTCTGACCTTTATCACCACAAATATATATTTACATATTTATGGGTAATTAAAAACAAACCAGTCGCAGACAAATCGATTCAGACTCATAGGGACCCCACAGGACAGAGAAGCATTGCACCATAGGGTTTCCGGGTCTGTATATCTTTGTGGAAGCAGACTACCAGATCTTTCTCCTACAGAGCAGCTGGTAAGTTGGAACCACTGACCTTTCTATTAGCAACCAAGCACTTAACCACTAAGCCACCAGGGCTCCTTTTAGGATTCTATATAACCATCTATTCATCCATATAAAAGAAATCACACAGTATTACTCTTTGAAATCTGGATTTTTTTCTCAAAATTATATCTAAATGACTAATTCATGTTATTGCTGTCACCAAAAAAAAAAAAAAAAAAACTGCTGTCAAGTTGATTCTGAATTATAGCGACTCTACAGAACAGAGTAGAACTACCCCATAAGGTTTCCAAGGAGCAGCTGGTGGATTTGAACTGCCGACCTTTTGGTTAGCAGCCAAACGCTTAACCTCTGCACCACCAGGGCCCCACTGCTGTCACAGTAGTCCTTTTTCATTACTATGTCATCACTCATTGTATGAATATACCACAATTTATGTTCTCCTGTTGATAAAATTTTAATTGTTACCAGTTTGGGGCTATTATGAATAAAGTTTCCTGAACATGTCTTTTGGTGGATATAACTACTCACTTCCCTTGAGTATACTCCCAGAAGTGGGTCATAGGGTATACATATTATGATGGTTAAGACTGTATGTCAACTTGGCTGGGCCATGATTCTCACATTTTATATGTGATCACTCCCATGATGGGATCTGCTGTGAGTAGCCAATCAGTTGAAAGAGTTTCCTTGGAGGTGTGGCCTGCATCCAAATATACAAGCAGACGTTCTAGCTTTTTGCTCACTCTGGATCCTGCAGCTGCCTCCTGTTCATCTGACCTCCGGTTCTCGGGACTTGAGCTATCAGCTTATCTGCTGCTCTTGGGATTCACCAATCTTCACAGCCTGTGAGGGGAGTCCTGCTCTCTCTAACCTGCTGATCTTGGGCTTGCCAGCCTCTGCAACTATGTAAATCAGGAGAAGCCTTACCGTCTTGCCTGCCAGTCTTGGGATTCATCAGTATTCAGAGCCTGTGAGCAAGAGCCCTTCTTTCTGACCCACTGATCTTGGGTTTGCCAGCACCTATGGCTACGTGAATTGGGAGAAGCCTCTATCCTAATCCACAGACTTGGGACATTTCAGCCTCTACAATCGTGTGAGCCGTTTCTTTGATATAAATCTCTCTATATATTTATATGATTTACTGGTTTTGCTTCTCTAGAGAACCCAGCCTGAGACACTTATGTTTTAGCTGTAGTGGATGCTGCCAGGTTTCTAAAGTGGTTCTACCAATTACCAATTACACACCCACCAGCAATATGTGAGTTGCAGTTGATAAACAGAAGTTCTTAATTTTAATAAAATCCAAAGTATCAATCATATTTTATGGTTAATGCTTTTTGTGCACTGTTTAAGAAATCTTTATCTCAAGATCCTATGATATTCTTCTAGAAGCTTTATTTAACCTTTTCATAGTTAGGTCTGTGATTCATTTTTATGTATGCTGTGAGGTTGGATTGAGGATAGCCAATTGACTAAGTACCATTTATATAAAGGATCATTCTTTCTTGATGAAATGCAATGGTCTCTTTGTGGTAAATCAGGTGAACACATATTTGTGGGTCTATTTCTGGATTCTTTTCTGTTCCATTTGTCTGTCTATCCTTATACCAATACCACACTGTTTTAATTACTGTAGCTTATAATAAGTTTCGGTATCTAGTAGTGCGAGTCCTTCAGCTTTGTTCTTCAAGATTGCCTTGGTTACTCTAGGTCCTTTGTATTTCCCTACAAATTTTAGAATCTACTTTCCAATTTCCACAAAGAAGCATGTTGAGGCTTTGATTAGGGTTGTATTCAATCTACAGTACAATTTGAGAACTGACATCTACCAAATTATAAACATGGTATAGTTTTCCCTTCATCCAGGTTTTTTTTAGATTTTTTTCTTGACAGCATTTATAGTTTCCAATGTAGATGTCTTACCCATCTTTCATCAGATGTATTCCTAGGTGTTTTTGTTTTTTCATACTATTGTAAATGGTATTTAAATTTTTCATTTTCTAATTGTGAGCAAAAGAAAGATAACTGATAGTTATTACTTGTCTTATAGCCAGCAATTTTAAAAATTCACGTATTAATATATTTGTTTGTATTTTATGCATACATAATCATGTCATCTGTGAATAATGACAATTTTACTTCTTTCTGTCCAATCTTTCTACCTTTTATTTCTTTTCTTCCCTTACTATACTAGCTAGGGCTTCCAATAAAATGCTGAAAAAAATGTTGATAGTAGACATACTTGCCTTGTTCCTAAACTTGGGTGGGTGGGGGTAAGCGTTCAATATTTTACCAAGAAGTCTGATGTTAGCTGTCGGATTTTTGTAGATACCATTTATCATATATCATATTGGAAATTCCCTTCTATTCCTAGAGTTTTTATCATGTAAGCATTATTGGATTTTATCAAATTATTTTTCTGCATAGGTTAAGATAATCACAATGGTTTTTCTTCTTTGTTCAGTTAGGGTGTTGAATTATACGGATTGATTCTGAATGTTAAACCACCTTGCATTCCTAGAATAAACCCAACGTTGTCATGATATACTTTTTTACATATCACTGGGTTCACTTGGCTAATATTTCATTTAAGAATTGCATCTATGTGCATGATGTAGTTTCCTTTTCTTATAATGATCATATTAGTTCCTAACCTCATAAAAATAAGTGGGGTATTTTTTCCTCTCTTTCTATTATCTAGAGAACTTATGTTAAGATCAGTATTACTTCTTCCATAAGTATTTGGAAGAATTCACCAGAGAAGCCAAATGAGTCAGGCATTTTCTTTGTGGAAGGTTTTTAATTAAGAATTCCATTTCTTTAATAGATACAGGACTGTTCGTATTTTCTAATTCTTTTATTAGTTTCATTAAGCAGTACTTCAAGGAATTTATCTAAATTGTATCTTTTTTGGCATAAAGCTGTTTTTAAAATATCCCTTTTTTGTTTTAGTACCTGTAAGATATGTAGTGATGTCCCTTTTTTCATCCATGATATTGTACATTTGTATTATCTATCTATCCCCCATCCATCTTTGGGGAGGAATAAGGGGAATCAGTCTTGCTAAGGCTTTGCCAATTTTGTCAATCTTTTCAAAAAACCAACTCCTGTCATTTTCAATTTTCTATATTGTACATTTGCTGTTTTGTTTATTTCTGCTCATTCCTGGATTATTATTATAATTATTATTTTACTTCTACCTCCCTTGGGTTTAATTTGCTGTCCTTCAGCTAGCTTCTTTAGATGGAAGCTTATATCATTAAACTTTTCTTCTATTATATGCCTTTAGAGCTATAAACTATCCTGTAGCACTGCTTTAGCTGTATCACACAAGTGTTAATGTATCATACTTTTATTTAGTTCAAAATATTTTCCAATTTCCATTGTCATTTCTTCTTTCACTGATGGATTATTTACAAGTGTACTGCTTAATTCCAAACACTGGGGGGTTCTTAATTTAGCTCTCTGGTATAGATTTCTAGTTTAATTCCACTGCCAGAAAACAAACTTTATATTACTTCAATTCTTTAAAAATACATGGTGACTTACTTTATGGGCTAGCACATGGTCTACTGTGACAAATGTTCCATGTATATGTGAAATGAATGTGTATCCTTCAATTGCTGGGAATAATGTTCTATATGGAATTAGTTCAAGTTGTTTAATCATATTGTTCAAATCTTCTACACCCTGATTTTTTTTGCATGTTTATTCTGTTATTTACTTTATAAAGTTTCTCATTTATTTGTCTGAAAATGTCTTCATCTCACCTTAATTTTTAAAGGACATTTTCTTTGGATATAGAATTCCAGGTTGGAAGCTTTTCTTTTAATATTCTACAGATGTCAATCTATTGTCTCTGGCTTCCATAATTTCTGCTGAAAGTCATTAAACTGCCTTATTGTTCTTCCCTTAAAGGTAGCCTACTTTTTTTGTTCTGCTTCTTTTCAAGATTTTCTGTCTTCAGTTTTGAGCAATCTGACTAGGCTATGCCAGGTATGGTTTTCTTTGTATTTCACCAGCTTAGAGTTCACACTAAGCTTTTTGAATCCATACATTAATGTCTTGCATTAGTTTTGGAAAATTATTGACTGTTACATGTTCAAATACTGTGTCCATTCCATTCTCTCCTCTCCCTCAGGGACCCCAAAAAAATGTACAACAGAACTTTCAACTGTGTCTCACATGTGTCTAATGATGTGTTCTATTTTTTCTATTATTTATTCTCTCTTTATGTCAGTTTGGATATTTTCTGTTGACTCTTCTTATAGTTTATGAATTCTACTTTCTGCTATAATGGAAACACTGAAAATAAACTTTGGAATTTCTCAAAGCCCAGTTCTCAGAGCTCTTTTCTTCTCAATTTTCCTTTACTTCCTAAGTGGCCTCATCTAATCCCATGGCTTCAAATACCATCTATATGCTGATGGCTACCAAATCTTTATCTGCCCTGAACTCCAGACTGATGTATCCAACTGACTACTTAGCATCTCCACTTGAAGTCTACTGGGGATCTCAAACTTAACATGTCCAAAAGAGGCATCTTTATTTTACCCCTGAACTTGTTCCTTCCATAGTCTTCCCTGTGTCAGTAACGGCAACTCTATTTTACCAATCGCTGAAGCCCAAAATCTTAGTCACCTTTGATTTAGCTTTCATACTCCATATCCACTGTCAGCTCTATCTCTAAAATATATACAGAATCTACCACCATTCCTCCACTAGTTCTCTAAGTCTCTATCGTCTTTCACTTGGACTACTGAAGCTGACCCTAAGTGATCTCCCTGAGTCCTCTTTTGCCCTCTACACAACTGCCACAGATTCTTCTAAAATATAATTCAGATTATATCATCTCTCAATTCAAAACTCTCCAATGCATCCCTATCTCACTCAGAATAAAGGCCAAAGTCCCCATATCATCGGGCCTACTATCTTTCTCTCCATTCCAGCCATGTCAGCCTCCTTATGCTCCTTCTAACATGCCAAGCAGACCCCTGCCTCTCTCTTGCACTTGCTATTTCTGCTGTATGGAACACTAATCCCCTACATCTAGCAACATGTCATCCTCCATGCTTATCTTTCCATATGGCTTCCCTAACACCACAATATAACTCTACCTCTAGGACCATTCCTTCATTGTACCTAGATTCTCTTTCCAAGTCAACTTAGTCATTAGTCCTCATATTCTTCAATCATCTCCAAAATTTCATGTTTCTAATTATATATCTCTAATCTGAATTACTCATCCCCACGCTTTGCGTTCCATTATTTCTAATTATCTATATAATATATTCCCTTAGAATCTAGGACGTGTCTACTTGGACCTACTGCCATCACTTCGTATCATATGTGTGTGTGTAGTCAGAATTATCTTCTCTTTCTACCCCTAAACTGACACATATTCTTCATTCCATTATAAAGCTCGACTTATAGCCCTTCACAGCTACAATACTTCATATTTTACTCTATCTTCTTATTTACTACCATATTGTACACTTTTTTTCCTTCAAAATACCTCTACAAATCACCCTTCATCTTTATTCCTACACCTCAAGTCCCAATTCCAGATTTCTCATCTCATTTTTAGTTTACTGTAAGAGTTTCCTAACTGGTCTCCTTGTTTTCAGGCTTTCTTTTCTCTAGTATGGTGGTTCTCAAACTTTAGCGTCCATAATAATCACCTGAAAGTGACTGATAGTATTCTTTAGGTATTTCTTGCTTCCTATCTTATTTCTCTAGTGGTTGGTGCGTAAATTTGAATAACAGCCGTATTAACTGCTCTTCCTTGTAGCCGTATGGATATTATCCTATCACTGACAGCGTTGTACTTCAGGATAGATCTTGAAATGTTCTTTTTGACGATGAATGCAACACCATTCCTCTTCGAGTTGTCATTCCCAGCATAGTAGACTACATGATTGTCCAATTCAAAATGGCCAATACCAGTCCACTTCAGCTCACTGATGCCCAGGATATCAATGTTTATGCATTCCATTTCATTTTTGACGATTTCCAATTTTCCTAGATTCATACTTCATACATTCCAGGTTCTGATTATTAATGGATGTTTGCAGCTGTTTCTTCTCATTTTGAGTTGTGCCACATCAGCAAATGAAGGTCCCGAAAGCTTTACTCCACCCACATCATTAAGGTCGACACAACTTTGAGGAGGCAGCTCTTCCCCAGTCATATTTTGAGTGCCTTCCAACCTGGGGGGCTCATCTTCCAGCACTATATCAGACAATGTTCCGCTGCTACTCATAAGGTTTTCACTGGCTAATGCTTTTCAGAAGTAGACTGCTGGGTCCTTCTTCCTAGTCTGTCTTAGTCTGGAAGCTCAGCTGAAACCTGTCCTCCGTGGGTGACCCTACTGGTATCTGAATACTGGTGGCATAGCTTCCAGCATCACAGCAACATGCAAGCCCCAACAGTACAACAAACTGACAGACACATGGGGGACAAATAATACGAGAAGCTGGACTATATGAAGAACAGGGCATCAGGATTGGAGGCAGACTCATTAACAACCTGCGTTATGAAGATGACACAGCCTTGCTTACTGAAAGTGAAGAGGACTTAAAGCACTTACTAATGAAGATCAAAGACCACAGCCTTCAGTATGGATTACACCTCAACATAAAGAAAACAAAAATCCTCACAAGTGGACCAATGAGCAACATCATGATAAACAGAGAAAAGATTGAAGTTGTCAAGGATTTCATTTTACCTGGATCCACAATCAACAGCCATGGAAGCAGTAGTCAGGAAATCAAAAGATGCATTGCATTGGGTAAATCTGCTGCAAAGGACCTCTTCAAAGTGTTGAAGAGCAAAGATGTCACCCTGAAAACTAAGGTGCGCCTGACCCAAGCCATGGTATTTTCAATCGCATCATATGCATGTGAAAGCTGGACAATGAATAAGGAAGACGAACAAGAATTGACGCCTTTGAATTGTGGTGTTGGTGAAGAATACTGAATACACCATGGACTGCCAAAAGAATGAACAAATCTGTCTTGGAAGAAGTACAACCAGAATACTCTTTAGAATCAAGGATGGCAAGACTGTGTCTTACATACTTTGGACATGTTGTCAGGAGGGATCAGTCCCTGGAGAAGGACATCATGCTTGGCAGGGTACAGGGTCAGTGGAAAAGAGGAAGATCCTCAACGAGTTGGATTGACACAGTGGCTGCAACAATGAGCTCAAGCATAACGACTGTAAGGATGGCGCGGGACTGGGCAGTGTTCCGTTCTATTGTGCATAGGGTCGCTATGAGTCTGAACCGACTCAACGGCACCTAACAACAACAACATCTTATTTCTCTAACTAGATTATAAAGTCATCAAAGGCAGAGATTAATTGTGGCTTCTATTTTCCCCTCAGGGTATAGAATAATTCTAGGCACACAACATATTCAGTAGATATTTTACAATTTCAACATACAGTTCATTCCTTTTCTGAAAGCGTTCATTATGGGATCTATCTTACCAAGAATTACTTCACAGAGATATACCTTAGAATAAAAGTAACAATTTGTCACTTTAAGTGTCTCAAAAAGAATAAAAAAGCACAGCACATTGTGCTTACTCCATGAGATCTCCCTTGATATTCACACTTCCAAATGTAGGGAGGGAGGAAGGGATACACACAGAGAAGTCATCTATCACAGAAGGGTACTGCAACTCAAGATCCCTGCTCAAGTTTTTCCAAACAAATTAACACAGCAAAGTATCATTTATACTAAAGAAAAATACTTACCAGAAATGACATAAGCTTCGTGCTTAGGGGCTTAGAGTTGTAAATAAGCAAACTCAGACAGCAGTGAGTCATCTTATCCAGTTTGGGGGAAAAATAAAGTTGCTCCTCCCCAGTTATAAGAAACTCTCACAGGAAAGTAACTCTAAAGGATTACAATTTCTACCTTAGAGTTCATATTTTGTGACTTAAGTCTTAACAGCATAAGAAAGTTATAATTTTTGTCATTTAAGTAATCTAAAAAGTCTGTTGCACTCTTAAGAATTACAATCTATCTTCATTATTTGTGAATTCTGTAGTGAATCTGCCTACTGGCTAAAATTTATTTGTAATCCCCAAACCAGTATCTGTGGCACTTTCGTGGACATACACAGGGCCAGAGCGTCAAAAAACTCAAGTCACCCCATGTGCATGTTCTCAGCTGAGGGCCACCATGGCTGGTTAGGTATTTGCTAATTCAGTGTTCACAGTGACTGTAGAGAACATAACTAATGAATATTTATGCAATCTTATAGCCAAAATTTTCATACAGAGACTTTATCTTTCACTTGAATGGGAAAAGAGTATGAGTTACAGAAATTAATTTTATAGTGATTATTTTGCCACAGGAGATACGACTCGTATGTATCATGGCTATAATAAAGAGAAAAGCAGTGGAGCATCTGGAATCAAAGTGGGAAATTAAAGAGTACCAGTGCCATGAAAAGAGCACTGGACTGAGAACTGAATGATGTCAGTTCTGGTCATGGTTTTGTTACTTACTAGTTAAGTGGCCTGGTACCTACCATTTTAGTTTCCTAATCTATTAAAAAGAGGGGAATGGGCTAGCTATCTGAATACTAAGATCTCCTCCAGCCCCCAAATTATATATACTTGTGTATTTTTTAATAGTATTTTTATGTCATATCCACTTTAACTGATATAAAATCATAAACTCCTGGAATATTGTCCCACATGGTGCATGGTACAGCTCTGGGTCACAGCTATCCATCGAATTGAGCTTAACAATCTCCTATGACGTAAATCACAATTAATATATCATATTTTAAAAAGTAAAATGAATATTTACTGTGTCTACACCCATCATTTGGCAGGTATTTCGTTAGGAAAAAAAAATTCATCCTAGGTCACAATACTGATGAAATATTAGTTTGCAGGTTTCTTAATACATCACCTTCCTCCCCTCTTTCTGGCATACCTGTGATTAGCTGATAATCTCTCCCACCACTGGATGTCACTTTTGCTCCTAAACAAGTCAACCCAGACTAACCTCAATAATTAGAATTTGATCTCTAAGATAATTATCTCTAAAACCTTGACATAAAAGTTCCTCCATGAAAGATAAAATCAGCCCTCACAATTGCTTGTGATTTGCAACTAAAATCTGGTTTCAGATGCTTCTAGGCTTCAAACAGTACAAAGAAAGATAAGTAGGATTTCTGAGATGACAGGCCATCAATACCCGTTCACTGTTCATATACTTAATACAGACAGAAAGAAAGAGAAGTGGCATGCACCAGGGGAAAAAATCAAGTTATTTATATTTGGGTATAACATTTAGATTCCCATGTAGTGAATGTTATTTCTCTAATCTCAATGCCATACCTTTTCTAGCATTATGGGCAGAGAAAAGTATTATTGAAAGAAACCAAGAAAAGTAGGAAAGTAATGACTTCTAGACTACTCATGTTGTGACTCCAGCTATCAAGAGACATTTGTCAGTTATATCCAATAATGTACATAGATAGCTAGGGGCTGTATCCTTGTTTTCCAAATTCAGAATATGCGAATGATTTAAAGTTGTCTTCTTTTATGCAAATGTGAACAGGTAGCTTTTCCAGTAAACATAGGGACTATTAGGATACTGTTGTCCATGCCTAGAAGCACCTTCTTCTCAACTCAGATTCTCTTACCTCCCCACAACCAGTGCCACTATTAAGGGAATTCATCAAATGGGGACAGATCAAAATCATCCGTGGGGGGAGGAGTTTATATTACCATGACTCTCCCCACACTCAAATCCTGCTGAAAATAACTGCTGAGCCACTGCCACAGTGAATAATGGTTACTGATGGGACCATGCTACGCTCCTTGGGTTTGCTAAAGTAGAAAAACAGTTGTAAACCACTAGCTTAGATGAATCATCTAGCTACATTATTTCCATGATGCCCTAGACTGTTTCCAAAAAAAAAACATTTTAGATTCTGGGGAACGGATGCCTGCAAAGGTGAAACTTCAAAAGGATCACGCTGTGGGAACTATCATGGCTGTTTCAGAACCAAGCGGAGTCCCAGTTCTTCCTGCTGGGCAAAGAGATACTTGTTCCTATATTCCTGAGTTACAAACAACCAAGTATTTAAGTCATAACAGCAATGTCACAGATACTAGTTAGGTACAGTTGAAACAGACTAACCACACTATAATTTAGGTGTAGAATGACTGAAATATGGCTTGTATGGCCTGGCCTGGAATCTTTATCACTCTGAAAAACACCAACTCTTTGGAAAAATGCACACCAGCTCTGAACAACTGACTCATAAATAAAATTGAGAAATAAACCCATCGGGCAGTTTGGATTTCCCCAATTTACCTCTGCAAGGTTGACAGCAAAATATCGGGTTTAAATATCAAATTAAACAGGTGACTAAAATCTCGATTTTAATTCTACTTTTTATTTTCCTAAATGGTTAATTACATTTTACTCTGTAGAAATCACTTTAAAAACAACCACTTGCCTTTTTCTGGGCAACTGCAGCTCGCTGCAGTTTCTCTCTAGCTTGATTATACTTTTCTTCTCTGTCTGTGATACGCTCATGAAGTTTATGCTTTTCTTCTAACCACTGCACCTGTTTCTCTTCCAATGTCCTGTCAGAAGAATGTATGTAAACATGGAAGTTAACGTAAACCCTTAGCATTAAATAGACATTATCACAAGTATAAGCAAACTCACTACCTGCCTGAGCACGTTCATTAATTATTCAACCCCAGGCGGTCTTGCGTAGTCACTTATTTGCTAATACTACCATTACTGAGCATTTCTGACGAGCCAGTGTTGTACTTAGAAAGGCATGTGTACTGCTTTGTTTATTCTTCACAATAACCTTTGAGTTAGGTACTTCTATCTTCTCTGTTTTATCTATGAGGAAACTAAGGCTTAGACAATTAACTAACTTGCTTAAAGACTCACACCTAGTTAATGGCAAGGCAGATACCTGGTAACCAGGTTTGAACTATGATAAATACCAAGCTACAAAAATTAGGCCTATTAAAGCTGGCTGAAAAATCAACCTTTGTATCAAATTTTAATGCAGTATATTTTTCTGAGTAAAATTCACATAAATGATATTTTAAGGTAATATCATAACAACTTATATTTGTTAAAGTTCTTCGGCATAACTTATATGATATTTAATATCCTTATTGTAGACAGTAAAAATCAGAATAACAAACCCTGAGAAGTCAGATTACTTGCCTAACGTCACACAGATCTTAAGTGTCTTAAAAAAAAAAAAAAGTGTCTTAGCTGGGACTAAAATCACATTCTATTGATCTACAGTCCAGTTATTTTCTACTATACAATCCTATGACTAACACTCAGAAACCAATAAGTTATTTATATCATATTTTATAGCTACTTTAGAATTCTTAAGCACATTTCAATCAAACACTTGAGGATTCCAGCATACAAACTTCTATTTTTTGCAAAATAAAAGCAAAATAAGTTGGATCCTGTAGAATGTCACATTATGGACAAATATCTTGCCTACTTCCTTTTCTCAAAATTTAATCCCATGTACGAAGCTATGGACAAGTCTTAAAATATGAAATAATGTAAGAACTGAAGGAAAAAATTTTATGTCCCAAAGTAGTCTTCAGAAAAACATATTTAAAAAGAAAAATACTTGTAGATTATAAAGACAAAGCAAATACAAAATAGTATAGTTTTTCTACCAGAACCAGACAAATTTTTCCGGAGAATATAAGACCTTGACTATCACCAAAATCATCCGTTGTTGTCAGGTGCCATCAAGTCAGTTCTGACTCACGGCAACCCTATGCACAACAGAACGAAACACTGCCTGGGCCTGTGCCATCCTCACAATCCTTGTTATGCTTGAACCCTTCGCTGCAGCCACTGTGTCAACCCATCTCATTGAGGGTCTTCCTCTTTTTCGCTGACCCTGTACTTTACCAAGCGTGATGTCCTTCTCTAGGGAAAATCATCTACTCTCTATCAATTTACTATACTGTCTACTACTAACAAATTTCAAGACAAAAAATTAATAAATGAGTTTTTTAAAGGGAACAATCCAAGAGACTATAGTTCCAAATCTAGGAAGTGAATCTACCCAACAGAAAAAAAAAAAAAAAAAAAAATCATGTTCTCTGGCATTCAGAACAATAAGTTAAATATTTGAAGAAATGTGTTGGTTTACTCAATGAATGAAAAAGTTTTTCTTTGAGGGTTTTCAAAATGCTGTGGTCAGACAGAACTTTAAAAGGCCTTCTTCCCTAGATCTTACTTTTTTTTTTAAAACAATTCAAGAGCCCATAAAGATCACTCTGTTGGAATAGAAAGTACATTACCTAAGACCATTGTACACTCTCAAAGGGTATTTGTGATCAGTTCCCAAAACACATTTAACATTGGAATCATCCCTAAAGAACCATATACAATAATAGCAGAAAGAAGAAATAGTTTGTACATAAAAGACAGCACACTCTACTTTTCAACTTCTAGTCGTGCTTTTTCAGCTTGGCTTCTTAAATTTCGGCATTCCTGTTTTAACCTCTCCACCATTTCCTTCAGCATTTGGTTTGAATTCAGCAAATCATTCTCTGACTGTGCAAGTGAGGTCACTTGGATCTGCAAGCTACTGATTTGCTTTAAAAAGAAAAAAGAAAAGAAACATAAGGCTCATAAACAAATGCAGTAAGGCATGAGAAGGGGCACAGCATACTTAGCATCTTGTCTCACAAATGTTCCACCCAATTGGTGTGCCCTTGAAGATAACCTTAAGTGAAATTATAAACAGCAGCAGCTACGGTTATATCTCAATATAACCAGTTGTTGTCAAGAACCACATCCCTCAGTCAGCTGCTGATTCCTCTCTCTTCTTCCCCAAATAAGCAAGCCAGAAGAGGTAGTATTGGTAGTAGGGGGAAGGGTTAGTAGGAGGAGAACAGGGAGGTGAGAAAAGAGTCCAACCATTAGAGAGACTTCCCCTAGCCTCCTAGGAAAGAACAGACTTTAACAGCAGGTCAGATGGGAAAGCTGCTAAGGAAATCTGTTCTCCCACTCTCACGATAGCCTGTGATCAGCAACACCTCCAAGAGTTCTGCTCTCTGAGCAGTCAGGGATCGTCATGAGTACAGGAAGGATCACTGTCTCATGGTTTTTAAGATGTTTCCAAGCATTCTATACGGCCACTGTTGTGCAGAAGATGCTCTGAGAAACCTACTGAATGCCAGGGAGTCCCTGGCCTTTGGTATCCTTTATCAAAACACGTAATGTCACTCAGGCTTTTTCCCCATTCCAATTTATCTTTATCTGGGAGTACTTTTTCTCATGAAAGGTAGTAGCTAATTATCACTTGATTATGCTGCAATTTTACTGATTTTAAATTCAGGATTTAAAAGAAAAGTATCTAGTATAAGACACCAAACTGTATTCTGTAATGTATTTTATGAGCTTTTCATCCCTGAGATGAATGAACACTCACACAATTGTGTCCTCTTGAAAAGGAATAATATATCCTCAGCCAGAGCCTAGTTAAAGAACAACAAGCTAGAAAAATTCACACTGCTTTCAAGTTATATCCAAATAACCTTCACTTGGTACAGTTTGACCTACTTCCCCCCACAAACCATTTTACCAATTAATAAGCAATAAAAATTCCCATTTTTCATTAACTTTCTTTTCTTTCTTAACCACTTTCTGAGAGAACTTTGGGAACAAAGAGCATCAAGAGACCCCGGAATCAAAAGAACCCATCATGAGACTCAAGGGTCAAAAGAAACCAGAGTCTTTATGCAATCAAGTAAATAAGTGGGAAATAATTCCATTACTTCCTGATGGTAAAAAAAACCCAGTGCCGTTGAGTCAATTCGGACTCATATCGACCCTACAGGACAGAGAACTGCCCCTGATGGTAGCAAAGTCAAATAAGACTGTGTATGTATGTCCAAAGAACAACTGTCAGCAGAATAAAGTAAAATGGGATGTCTCAGATTGCTAATTTAGAATGAGCTTCTCCATGTAGAACTATTCATTATTTTCAATAAAAAAAAAATTTTTTTTTTAATAGGAGTTGTAAATATTAAATCTGTATTATAGCTGACTGAACAAACAACCTTCAAAGACCTTAATACCTCTCCATATACACAGGATGACAGAAAGTTCAACGCCAACATTACCAGGTAACTTCTCTCAGAGCATCAAACATTGCACTCCCCTAGTGAAGACTTAGAAACCATAAAACTGCGTATGTGAAGTAGTACTAGCTCGCATGTAAGCATACACCCTAAAAATGGAATATTATTTCATAATTTAAAGGTAAAATTAATTTTTTAAAGACAATAGAATTCAGAAAAGAATGCTTTTCCATGTTTCGCCCAACTTTAGAAAAATCTTTCCTGAACCCAAATGACTTTAACAAAAACAAATTTTCTTCAAAAACTATATATAACTCTCTGATTTCATAGAGATATTGTAAGGAATATCTCATGGAATAAGAAATGTAAGGTTATGAATCACACAAGTAACTTAAAACCTGAATGATTTTACCAATCTATTTTCTAAACTCAGAATATTGAAATACTATCCTTTAAACTCTAACTTAAAAAAAAAAAAACAACACTTTGTTGGCCACAGCACACAGCATATAAATATCTTAAGAAAAACAACAGGTGGCAAAAGAAACTTATTAAACTAATGCTTAAAGAGGTTTTAAACATTTTATCTCAACATATCAACTTCATCAATACATTATCAATTGTGATTAGATTTTCAGAACACTGATATGCAAAATTCAAATAAGGATGCAAAACAAAGGTCTTCAAAGAAGCACTTTTAAAAGGTAAATGCAAAATGTTTGCTGAAATCATACCTGTTTTAGGTCAGAATTTTCATTTTTTTCTTTCTCTGCATTTTCAATATTCACAAATTGCTGTTGAAGTTTTAACCTAAAAATTATAACACACAAAAGGCATTATTAAGAATCCATAGTTCATTAAATTCACTGAATCAGGCAACCATTCTACTGTATACCTACTTGACACCAGGCACTGTACTGTGCAGAGTGGCAGATACAATAAAGATTCAGACTTCTAGCAGCTAGGTTGTACTCACATATAGCTAAAATGTAACATGAATTACTGCTTTTGCTGTAAGAAAATATAGAAACTATGGGCATCTAGAAAATGAGAAATCAAGGATATCTAAAGGGACAATACTACATGGACATAAAAATCTGATGGGCAGGATTTTGATAAACATAGGGAACAACCTGAACTTTTGGTTAAAAAAGTACAGAATGTGTTGCTAAGGTATCAGAAAGTAGCCTGATTCAGGAGAAGCCATGCATATAGTATTCCACAGTTTACAAAGTGCTTTCACACACACTCTCCTTCACCTTCATTCTGCTAGGCTATGAGACTTCTTAATGGTACGGATCACGCTCATCTTTGTGTCCTGAGCCTACCAGGACGCTTATAGTATAAAAGGTATTTAATTAGTGTTGACCAATTTGAATTGTATGAGTTCCTCATAATAATTCCATGAAAACAAGCAGAGTAATCTTTATTATTCCAAGTTTACAGATAAGGATCACATAACCACCAAGCAGCCACATCAAGATAAGACCCAGGTCTTCTAACACCCAAATAAGTGTATCCCTGCCCCACTTCATTATGCTGCCATTTTAGTGATTTTAAATTCAGAATTTAAAAGTATCTAATATAAGACACCAAACTGTACTCTGTAATATATTTTATGAGCTTTTCATCCCTGAGATGAATGAACACTCATACAATTGTATCCTCTTGGAAGGGAATAATATATTTTTTTTCAGAGCCTTAAAATGCAGAGCATCTCTGGAGACCAAATGGCTAAGCTCATGAGGAAGACTTTGTACTAATCAGGTTTGGCAGGAATCGCTCCTCAAACTCCCCCTTTTTAAAATTCTTCAAACACTTAAGTCAAATATGATTCATTTGGCACCCATTATTTACAGTTTGGTATTATTAGTATGTCTTATCTGCCCAATTAGAATGTATTTATTGGAATAAAAACACTCTCAACACCTAGAGCTTTTCAATACAATAGGAATGTTCGTTGATGAATTGAATGAACCAAAGCAAATCCTGGATTAGACATTTAAATGTGTAAGATGATTTTACAGCATAATATGAAAGAAAACAGGAATATGACACCATTGCTTCCTGAGATATCTACATACGAATACCAGAAACTGTGGATCTAAGAGGGCCAGTTCTGCTCCTCCTTTTGCTTCATTGTCAGTACCAGTCACACTCTTATTTCATAATTCTAGCTATATTTTGATTCTCTCCAACTTTCTGTGCATTTCTTCCGTTAAATGCTTATGGATATTAACTTGGTGCTTTTAGGTTACTGAGTTAATAAAGATTTCTTTCTACAAAATCACAAAGATGATAATAGAGAATATTGTGGGTTCTAGCTCAGGTCGACAGTTAGAAAAGTTAGGCCACAAGTATAGCCTGCTTCAGGTTCAGAATCTAGAAACACTTGGTAAATCAGAAGAAATAAGACTCAGTTAAAAAAGCATTCATGACCTGAATGTTTTCTAAATAAATTATGTAGATATAAAGAGAAACAATACTGCCCTACATACAAATATGAAGCCAAAGAAACCAATGATAAAGAATGTTTGGCTTTTATTAAAATATGAAAGGAATAGGAACACCACCATGGTAGACTATAAAAAAAAAAATAGGAGACAATATATTTTTCAAAAGCAGTGTTGGGTCAGAATCCACAACTGATGAAGGAGATTTTTTTAGGAGAAAATCAGTCCATGATCATTACAGTTTAGATTCCAATGGATGATGGAATTTAACATACATAAAATTAATTTTAATAGAACTTAGATTATCAGGGTTAGAAAGAAGTCCAACATTCTTAAATTCCAATAACAAATGAATTCAAAAAAGGTAGATATTATTTCAAAAGACAGTACTGCAGATTTAAGAACAGTTATCTCTTTTGAAGGCTTTTGAATATTCAAGGCATGTCACACCAAACCAAAAGAAAATAAGCCTTAAAACAGAAGTACAGTAAGAATTCAAGAAACAGTTTAAACACAGACGAAAACATCCTTTGATGGTTACGAGAGAGGGGTATTCACTAATCAGACAGTAGACAAGAATTATTTTAGGTGAAGGGAAAAACACACAATACAGCAAAGGTCAGCACAAGTGAACTAAACCAAAAGCAAAGAAGTTTCTTGAAGACAATCAAACTCTTCGAAGGCCAGAATAGCAAGGATGGGGGTCTGGGGACCATGGTTTCTGGGGACCATGGTTTTTGGGGACATCTAGGTCAACTGGCATAACAAAATGTATTAAGAAAATGTTCTGCATTCCACTTTGGTGAAGGGCGTTTGGGGTCTTCAACACTAGCAAGCGGCCATCTAAGATGCATCAATTGGTCTCAACCTGTAGCAAAGGAAAATGAAGAATACCAAAGACACAAGGTAAACATGAGCCCGAGAGACAGAAAGGGCCACATAAACCAGACACTACACCAGCCTGAGACCAGAAGAACTAGATGGTGCCCGGCTACAGTCGGTGACTGCCCTGACAGGGAACACAACAGAGAATCCCCGATGGAGCAGGAGAGCGTGGGATGCAGACCTATAATTCTCATCAAAAGACCAGACTTAATGGTCTGGCTGAGACTAGAGGAACTCCAGAGGTCATGGTCCCCAGACCTTCTGTTAGCCCAAGACTGGAACCATTCCCAAAGCCAACTCTTGAGACGGGGATTGGACTGGACTATAAGAAAATGATACTGGTGAGGAGTGAGCTTCTTGGCTCAAGCAGACACATGAGACTATGTGGGCAGCTGGTTGAATGGAAACGGGGAATACAGGGTGGAGACGGGGAGTGTGCTGTCTCATTAGAGGGAGAACAGCTAGGAGTACACAGCAAAGTGTATATAAGTTTTTGTACAAGAGACTGACTTGATTTGTAAACTTTCACTTAAAGCACAATAAATAAATAAATAAAAACAAAAGTACAAAAAAGAAAGTGCAAGTAATTTTCATTAGGGGATCGATAAAAGCTACAGGAGAGAGATGTAATTTGAGCTAGACCTAGAAGGCAAAATAAGAGTCTGAGGTAGAGAAATTAAGATACAGATGAAGAAGTTAACTGGCGAAGCAAGATCCTAGAGGAAACAATGGGGGCAGGATTAAGATCACTGTTCACTATGAAAGTGAAGGGAAGAGTGTCTTTTCAGTAAGATAGAAAGGAATGAAAGAATGTGTGAAAATACAGAAATTCTAAGATACATAGAAGTTGAATGAATTCATATCCAGTAGCCTTTGTTCAAGTACAAGTGCCTTTAGTGGACAAATAGTCTCCAAGCTGTATAGGAGGCAAGGGAGCCAGCTTAATAGACTGGAAGAAAAAGAGGAGTCCAAGGACTACCAGTTTCAATAGATTCAGTGCAAGTGGAGTGGGTAAAAGAAATGTTTGTCTTTGAAGTGACTGGTTCTAGGGGATGACGAGGTCCAAGAAACGGTTAGGTGCATAGGCTACTGAAGTGGAATAAAGATAAAGAATGCCAGAGTAAAGATAAAAGAAACATGTCTAAGGTACTGAATGGGTCAACAATATGAACGTTATGGTCAAAGAATGACGGAAGGGATAGAAAACAAAGAAAAATTGAGCCAGATGTTCAAGTGCTCAGTGACCACTGGAGAACAGCCTGTAGGTCAGTAATTGACAAGGGAAAAGATAGGGATAAGGTGGATGCAATTAATATCAAAGGAAAAGCCATTTCAACTGAAGTTAGTCAAACAGTGGCCCAGAAGCAAGAATGAGGTTCACAAATGTCAATTACCTCTCTTGGTTCTTATTTGTAGTAATGAGGAAGGAAGACTAATCTCCAATTAAAAGGGTTGCTAGGGTATATGCAACAAGGAGAAAGTCAGGTTTCAGTGAGTGTATTTAAAAAATAGAAGTTGAGATTACAAAAAAAAATTTTTTTTTAATTTTAAATGCTAATATTTTTTCCCCTAAATTTTATTTGTTGTTGAGAACATACATAGCAAAACATCACCAATTCAAGTTTCTACATGTACAATTTAGTTGCATTGATTATATTCTTTGAGTTGTGCAACCATTCTCATCCTCCTTTTCTGAGTTGTTCCTCTCTTACTAACATACGCTCACTACCCCCTAAGGGTCATAGTTGACATGTCATTTTGACACCATATAGATAGTTCTTAAAAGAGCATAATCTTCACGGCAGACCTTTTTTACTACTGTAGTTAAGCTAAACTGGTCACTATGAGTTGGAATCCACTCCACGGCAAGAGGTTTGGTTTTTTTGGTTTTTTTGTTTTGGTATTGTTGGGTGTTAAGAAGACTTCAGGGGATACTTTTGGTTTAAGGTTTAAAGATTATTTAAGGGGTTCATCCAGCCTCTACAGCTCCAGAAAGTCTGGAGTCCATGATAATTTGAAGTTCTGTTCTGCACTGTCCCCCTTTAGATCAGGATTCTTCTACGGAATCTTTGGTCAAAATGTTCAGTAATGGTAGTCAGGCAGCATCCAGTTCTTCTGGTCTCATGGCAAAGGTGGCAGCTGTTCATGGAGGCAATTTATTGGTAATGAACAGGGATTCCAGAGGCTACAATGCAAGTTGTTAAAAGGAGAACTTTAATGGGTAAATGGTGGGGAGAAATCGGAAGTGAAGGATGAGTAAGTTGAAAGACGAGAAACTATGAGATCAAGTATTTTATAATTTAAAAGTAATTATGGAAATAATGGAAGTAGAAATGGTAGGTAGACTAAAAGGCAAAGGCACAACAGAAAATGCAGCTATGCAAAAGTTTAAATGGAAACTTCGGAGTAACACTAAGATGGGACTGTTCCAAGTTCCCTTCAAAGTACAGGGTAGCCAACTGTGATGATTATGGTTTAGGTTTTCTGTGGTAAGCAGCTGATGTGTGTCATTTCAACATTCAACAAATATTTAAAGAGTGCCTACAAATGCTGAGCCCAGTTCTAAGTGTTATGGATACATCAGAGAATAACAAAGACACCCTTCCATTAAGGAGCTTACAGTACAGCAGCACTATCCAATAGAACTTTCTTGATGATAAAAATATTCTATAACCATTTATAGATTCAGTTAAGATAGCCACTAGTTACACGTGCCTGTTGAGCATTTGAAATGTGGCTAGTGTGGCTAAGGAGCTGAATTTTTACTTTAAAAAATTTTTAATTTAAATAACCATATATGCATAATTATACCACATTGGGCAGCACAGGCTCTAGTGTAACCTCTTGGCTCCTTATTCAATGCTAGCCTACATTACCAAGGGAAAAGCAGTAGACAGGACAAGTATGGCAAGTTATATTTTTGATTTCTCTATTGTTAAGGATTCCTAGAACATGTCTCCTGAGAATGACAGTAGCCTCTTCATATCAACCTGCTGAAAGCAAGGTTGTGCGCACTGGAGATTCACTCTGGCCAGTATTAGCAAAAAGGGACTTGCCTGGAAGGATATGAGTCTCATTAAATCAGCAGGAAACTGAAGAACTAGAACCAGACTGGAATAACTGACAGAAACAATGGGAAGGACATACCACAGAACTGTCCGGTCCTTTAAATTCTGCCACATATCCTTCCATCAGTTACTTCACAGTTCAAATTCTGGGAGAGAACTTGTCGAATTGGCCAAGTACTGAATTTCCTGCTCCCTATCAAGATGACATGCAACAGATAACTCCTATCAAGACGAGGTGTAAATAGAAGGGAAGATACATTAAATGGTAGTTTTTTTAAAAAGCACATAAGCACTAAAAAAAAAAAAAGCAGCTGCCGTTTAGTTGATTCTGACTCATGGCAAGCCCAGGTGCTGCACAGTAGAACTGCACTCCATAGGATTTTCATGGCTGTGACCTTTTGTAAGCAGATTGGAGGTATTTCTTCCAAGGTGTTTCTGGGTTGGTTTCAACCGTCACCCATTTAGTCGAGTGCTTAACTGTCTGTACCACCTGGGACTCCAAATATCCATTACATGTAAAAAAAAAAAAAAAAAATCCATATTTACTCAATCAAATGTATACCAAAAGCTTAAGAAAAACAAGGAAAGCTTCACATGGAAAAAAAAAAAACCCATTGTCTTCTATTTGATTACAACTCATAGCAATCCTATACGACAGAGTAGAGCTGTCCCATAGGGTTTCCAAGGCTGATATGCATACTTGCCCCATCTGCCACATCATTCTCCCATGGAACAGCCGGTGGGTTCGAACCTCTGACCTTTTGGATAGTAGCTGAGCTCTGAACCACTGAGCCACCAAGGCTCCTTGTATTCACTATAACCCACTGCCATCGAGTTCTTTCAACTCATAGGGACCCTGTAGGGCAGAGGAGAACTGCCCCATAGGGTTTCCAAGGCTGTCACGGAAGCAGGCTGCCACATCTTTCTCCCTTGGAGAGGACGGTGGGCTGGTGGTAACAGTGATGGGTCCAGGGATGGGCATGTGAGACAGGCTTAAAGCTTTCTCTAGATTTTTCTAATTTGACTTGACAAGTAAGAACTTTGTTTTCTGGGGTCACAACATAGAGTCTCAACCCCACAGAGAAATCTGTATGAGAGAAGCAGACACAGGAGGCAGAAAGGGAGAAAAAAAAGGAGGCAGCAGAAAAAAGGCAGGAAGCCACACTCATCTGACCGCATCTGAGTTCCTACATCTAGGTGACCACGAAAACAACACTACCCCTGTCTTTTCCACAATTTATGTCAGCCAATAGGGTGCCTTTTTTTTTTTTGCTTGACCAAGCATGTTGGCTTACTGTCATAACCAAAAAGTACCAACTACCTACATTATTACATTTCAGCTTGTATTATTTTTATATCTTGAACACAGAGTAGCTAAAGCAAAAGGAAGACGTGATGAAGTAAAAGAGCTGAACAGAAAATTTCAAAGGGTGGCTCGAGAAGACAAAGTAAAGTATTACAATGAAATGTGCAAACATGTGGAGACAGAAAACCAAAAGGGAAGAACACATTTGCTCGGCATTTCTCACGCTAAAAGAACTGAAGAAAAAATTCAAGCCTCCCCAGTTGCAGTACTAAAGGATTCTATGCACAAGATACTGAATGATGCAGGAAGCATCAAAAGTAGATGGAAAGAATACACAGTCACCGTACCAAAAAGGAAAACGCTGGTGGTATAGTGGTTAGATGCTACTGCTTCTAACCAAAGGTCGGCAGTTCGAATCCACCAGAGCTCCTTGGAGACTCTGTTGGGCAGCTCTACCCTGTCCTACAGGGTTGCTATGAGTCCAACAGCAAAAGGTTTGGATTTTTTTTTCTTTTTGGTACCAAAAAGAATTGGTCCATGTTCAACCATTTCAGGAGGTAGCATATGATCAAAAACCAATGGTACTGAAGCAAGAGGTCCAAGCTACACTGAAGGCACTGGCAAAAAACAGGGCTCCAGGAATTGACGGAATACCAGCTAAAATGTTTCAATGAATGGATACACCACTGGAAGTGTCCACTCATCTACACCAAGAAATCTGGAAGATAGCTACCCAGCCAACCGACTGGAAGAGATCTATATGCCTATTTCAAAGACAGGTGATCAAAGAGAATGTAGAAATTATTGAACAATATCATTAATATCACACGACAGTAAAATTTTTCTACAGATATTTCAAAAAGGCTAGCAAGCGGCCATCTAAGATGCATCAATTGGTCTCAACCCACCTGAAGCAAAGAAGAATGAAGAACACCAAGGATACAAGGTAATTACGAGCCCAAGAGACAGAAACGGACACATAAACCAGAGACTACATTAGTCTGAGACCGGAAGAACTAGATGGTGCCCGGCTACAACCGATGACTGCCCTGACAGGGAACACATTAGATAATCCGGGAGGGAGCAGGAGAGCAGTGGGATGCAGACCCCAAATTCTCATAAAAAGACCAGACTTAATGGGCTGACTGAGACTAGAAGAGCCCCAGTGGTCGTTGCCCCCAGACCTTCTGTTGGCCCAGGACAGGAACCATTCCCAAAGCCAACTCTTCAGACAGGGATTGGACTGGACAATGGGATGGAGAGGGATGCTGGTGAGAAGTGAGTTTCTTGGATCAGGCGGACACTTGAGACCACGTTGGCATCTCCTGTCTGGAGGGGAGATGAGAGGGTAGAGGGGGTTAGAAGCTGGCAGAATGGACATGAAAAGGGAGAGTGGAGGGAGGGAGCGGGCTCTCATTAGGGGGAGAGCAATTGGGAGCATGTAGCAAGGCGTATATAAATTTTTGTGTGAGAGACTGAGTTAATTTGTAAGCTTTCACTTAAAGCACAAGAAAAATTAAAAAAAAAATTAGATATTTCAAAAAGCATTTGCAGCAGTATATCAACAGGGAACTGCCAGAAATTCAAGCTGGATTCAGAAGAGGATGTGAAATGAGGAATATCACTGCTGATGTCATATGGATCATGGCTGAAAGCAGAGAATACCAGAAAGATGTTTACCTGTGTTTTATTGATTATACAAAGGAATCGGACTATGTGGATCATAACAAATTATGGATAGCACTGTTAAGAACAGGAATTTCAGAACACTTAATCGTGCTCATGAAGAACCTGTACATAGACCAAGACGCAATCATTTGAATGGAACAAGGGAATCCTGCATGGTTTAAAGTCAAGAAAAGTGTATGTCAGGGTCGTATCCTTTCACCATATTTATTCAATCTGTATACTGAGCAAATAATTTGAGAAGCTAAACTATGTGAAGAACACGGCATCAGGATTGGAAGAAGACTCATTAACAACCTGCAATATGTAGATGACACATCCTTGCTTGCTAAAAATAAAGATCACTTACTGATGAAAATCAAAGATTACATCCTTCAGTATGGATTACACCTCAACATAAAGAAAACAAAAATCCTCACAACTGGACCAACAGACAATATCATGATAAATGGAGAAAAACTTAAAGTTGTCAAGGATTTCACTTTACTTGGATTCACAATCAATGCCCACGGAAGCAGCAGTAAAGAAATCACACTACACATTGCACTGGGCAAATCTGCTGCAAAAGACCTCTTTAAAGCAAAGATGTCATTTTGAGGACTAAGGTGTGCCTGACCCAAGCCATAGTGTTTTCAATCGCCTCATATGCATATGAAAGCTGGACAATGAATAACGAAGGCTGGAGAAGAACTGACGCCTTTGAATTATGGTATTGGTGAAGAATACTAAATATACCCTGAACTGCCAAAAGAATGTACAAATCTATCTCAGAAGAAGTACAACTAGAATGCTCATTAGAAGCAAGAATGGCAAGACTTCGTCTCACATATTTTGGACCTGTTATCAAAAGGGACCAGTCTCTGGAGAAGGACATCATGCTTGGTAAAATGGAGGGTCAGTGAAAAAGAGGAAGACCCTCAACAAGATGGATTGACACAGTGGCTGTAGCAATGGGCTCAAGCATAACAATGATTGTGAGGATGGCGTAGGACTGGGCAGTGTTTTGTTCTGTTGTACACAGGGCCACTGTGAATCAAAACTGACTCGACGGCACCTAACAACAACAATTTTTATATGTTTTAAATTTATAGATAACTTGACAAACTATTTAGTCTAAATGTGAGATAGGGCAGCCTTTATGAACTACAGAATAGATTCTGAAGAATAATTTAATTACTCTTTTTTTAATTCGCACACTCAATCAAAAAACACTTATCGAGAGTATATGCCAGATACACAGCCCTGTGCGAGGCCCCTGAATCAAATGCTATGTTTTCTGCTTCCCTTTACACACAATGTACATTTAACATATGTTTTTTTTTGTTTGTTTTAGGTTCTCTTTAACAATTTTTATACAAATTGTTCCTTGCAATTTTTTTGTGTCATTGGGTACAATTTCTATATTGTGTCAACATTCTCATTTCTTCTGTTCTGTTTGTTCTGTTTCCATTGCTCTAGCTTTCCTTCCTCTCCTTGCCTTCTCATCTTTACTAATTGGGAATTTAATTACTCTTGGCACTATGATAGGCAAGTAGTGAAAAAAAACACATTAGTGAAGACAAAAGACTGATATGTAATTAAAAATTGAAAGCAACTTCCAAAGCAGTGATTAAATCTACTTATTTATCACAAATATTTGTTTGTACATAAATGGATACTTCCGCTTTATATAATTTATGATTTTCTTAGCAAGCCCTTTCTCCCCACAGGTAATCTCTTTCTGACATACCACAAATTCTAAATAAGCTAAGCTGCAATTATGATTATTTTACTGAATGATCAAAATAGGCCTGGTTGATGTAGAAGGACTTATAAATCAGAAAACCAGAACTGCCATGGAAAAAACGCCACAACTGCAGACTATTAAAAAAAAACAAGTCACGTAAATCTTGGGAATTATTTCTTCTACTGTATTTTATATTGGTAACTGGACCATTACTTTAAAATAAGTTGGGGTCATCATATATTATAAATGATCTGGAGAAACTGAAGAGAAATAAAAAAAATTATCAAAGAGAATAATGAAATAGAAAATTAAAATTAAAGACAAGTTCTATATACAAGAGACATTTAAAAAACAAAGTGATTTTAAAAAAAGCTAAAGGGATAAACAAAGGTTTACCAGGCCTATGGAAACAATAAGAAAAGAAAGGGTAGTGATGATATCCCATATCAGACAATGCAAAATTCAAGCAAAAAAAAAAAAAAAATGTTGTTCAAAAAAAGGAAACCCTGGTGGCGTAGTGGTTAAGTGCTACGGCTGCTAACCTAAAGGTTGGCAGTTCAAATCTGCCAGGCGCTCCTGTTAGGTGCTATCAAATCAGTTCCAACTCACAGCAACGCTTGTACAACAGAACAAAATACTGCCCAGTTCTGCGCCATGCCCACATTACCACCCTTTTTGCAGACACTGTGTCAACCCATCTCATTGAGGGTCTTTTTTTTTGCCAATCTTCTATTTTACCAAGCATGATGTCCTTCTCCAGGCACTGGTCTCTCCTGATAACATGTCCAAGGTACATGTGATAAAGTCTCATCATCCTCTCTTCCAAGGAGTACTTTGGCTGTATTTCCTCCAAGACAGACTTGTTTGTTCTTCTGGTAGTCCGTGGTATATTCAATGTTCTTTGCCAACACCATTAATTCAAAGGCATCAATTCTTTTTTGATCTTCCTTATTCATTTTCCAGCTTTCACATGTATATGAGGCGACTGAAAACACCATGAATTGGGTCAGGCACCTTAGTCCTCCAAGTGACATCTTTGTTTCGCAACAATTTAAAGAGGTCTTTTGCAGCACATCGGCCCAATGCAATGTGTCGTGTGATTTCTTGACTGCTGCTTCCATGGACGTTGATTGTGGATCCAAGTAAAGTGAAATCCTTGACAATTTCAATCTTTTCTCCATTTATCATGATGTTGCTTACTGGTCCAGTTGTAAGGATTTTTATTTTCTCTATGTTGAGGTGTAATCCATATTGAAGGCAGAAATCTTTGATCTTCATCAGTAAGTGCTTCAAGCCCTCTTTGCTTTCAGCAAGCAAGATTTTATAATTTGCATAGCACAGGTTGTTAATGAGTCTTCCTCCAACCCTGATGCCAAGTTCTTCTTTTATATAGTCTAGCTGCTCAGATTATTTGCTCAGCATACAGACTGAAAGAAGTACGGTGAAAAGATACAACCCTGACATGTACCTTTCTTGATTTTAAACCACACAATACCCCCTTGATCTGTTCGAATGACTGCCTCTTGGTCTATGTACAAGTTTCTCATGGGCACAATTAAGTGTTCTAGAATTCCCATTCTTTGCAATGTTATCTATATTTGCAACATATATGAAAGATAAAGGGCTAGTATTTCTACTATATGAAGGACTCTTAAAGAACAAGGGAAAAGGGCCAAAGAAATCATTAGAAAAAAGGAGAAAGATATGAATAGACAATTCGCAAAAAGATACAAAAATGGCCCTTAAATATATGAAAAGTCGTTCAACCTTATTCATAATAAAAGAAATTTCTCACCTATCCAAATGGCAAAAATTAAACAGTGTTCCAATATATTCTGTTGGCAAGGCTGTGGAAAAACATGCACTCTCATACATTACTACTGGGAAGGCAAAATGATACAATTCTCTTGAATGGAAATTTGGGAAAATCTAACAAAACTGCATATGCATTTTCCTTTTGACCCTGAAAATATACCTTCAACAAGATGAAGATATATACATGTACAAGATTATTCATTGCAGCATTGTTTGTAATTGCAAAACATTGGAAACAAACTAAATACTGGAACACAGGAGAGTGGCTGAATAAACTACAGTACATAGAACAATGGAGCACTATGCAGCTGTAAAAAAGAATGAGGAAGATCTCTATGAACTAATACGGAGAGATTTTCAGGATACACTGATACATTGGAAAGAAAGGGATATAAAATTTGCATGTATCTGCTCATTTGTGGAAATATAAAACAGGAAGGATAAATCAGAAATTAATGAGATTGGTTATGGAGGGTGGATAAGAAAAGATGGGGGCATGGGAACAGGGCAGAATGGATGAGGACAGTGACACTTTTTGAGTATATTATTTTACATAGTTCTGTCCTTTAGAACCATGTTAATGTTTCACATAGTCAAATATATTAATAAATAATACCCAAAAGGATGAGGTGAGGACTCAAAATAGGATAAAACAGAAAGAAATTATCCTATTTTATAAATAAATAACATAACCACAGTGAAAGGGGTTTGGGGAGAATAGACCTAAACTTAGTAACTTTGGAAAACAATATTTTGACTATATGTTCTAAGGCTAAAGACAAAAAAAGAATTATACACTAGTTAATAAGTTCGCCTTTCAGAGTTATTAATTAGAAATTCCCAGACTACTTTATATGTAGTCTAGGATTATGGAAATAAGCAAACCTGTAAAACCCTATGGGGAAGTTCTACTCTGTCTTATAGGGTTGCTACGAGTTGGAATCGACTCAAAAGCAATGGGTTTGGTTTTGGTTTTATTATGCATAAGAGCCAGGTCTCTCACTCCTGTCAAAGGGGTTATAAATAAGGATAGGGGAAAGCTAGAATGAACTCCATGGTGCTGGCCTGCCACTAGATATATCAACATGAACTTGATATTCAAAATATCATAGCTTAAAACTCAAGATATCATATATATTATTTATATATGCATATAATGAAACACAGAAATAGCTCATTCCACTGAGAATACCTAGAAGCAATGAAACCCTAGTACTAATAAGCCTATCTACACCTGAGATTCTGCTTTCTAAATGCCACTCTCCAATATACGGAACCATAGCATCTTAGGAAAACAGCGATTCCAAGGCTGGGGCAGGGAAAGTACAAGATATAAGTACAAGTATTAGAACATCTTATAGTGCCAGAAAATAAAAAATAAGCTTAAGAAATGATGAGGACATGTCAAAAAGACACAGGAATCAACATGAAAGAGCTCCCAATGGCCAAATCTGAGATAATTTGAGCATCAAAATATAATAAAAGATTGTAACCCATGGAATAAAATAAGAATCCTTGAGTCTATGCTGATATAAATAAATATTTAAAGGAGGAAGAAAAGCTCCTCCTTTCAGAAGAACTCCAATTAATAAATTAGAAGAAATGATGGAAATAGAAAATCACCACTGAGCAAACACTGCAGTAATAATTGTTTCAGGCAGAATTATCAACGAGTGCTAAAGTTTCTGAAGAACATTATGATGAGAAAATAAGAGAATATTTTTACATAGTCTCAAAGTATCTTCCCATAAGATAATGATATATTACAAAGGAAAAAAAATAGTAATTTTATGCGGAAAAAAGTGGCAAACACCACCTTAACCAAGTAATCAAAATTAACATCACCAGTAAGAGGAGAAATCATGTATCTCCTGATATGAAGCACCGAGGAGGACACAAAACAGCCTCTAAATTGTTTTTGGTAAAAATGCATACCAAACCAAAAACCCACTGCCTTTGAGTTGATTCTGACTCATACTAACCCTACAGGACAGAGCAGAACTGCCCCACAGGGCTTCCAAGGCTCTAAATCTTTACAGAAACAGAACGCCACATCTTTTTCCCAAAGGGTGGCTGGTGGGTTCGAACCACAAAACTTTCAGTTAGCATCCAAGTGCTTTAACCACTGCGCCACCAGGATTCCCAAAAATGCATAACCTAAATTTAATCACGGGGAATGTAAGAGAAGCCCAAATGAGCGACATATTATAAAACAACTGGCCAGCAGTATTCAAAAAGTATTGAAATCACTATAGACAAAGACGAGGATATTTTCCAGATTAAAGGAGACTAAACAAAGGCAATGTGTGATCCCAGATCGGATCCTGGACCAGAAAAAGGACATCAGTGGGACAATCGATAAAATTTTAATAAAGCCTACAGGTTCAATGATAATATTTATTTAATTTCCTGATAATGTTAATTTCTTGGTTTTGATTATTGTACTATGATTATGTAAGATGTTAATATTTGGCCAATCTGGGTGAAGGGAATATGGAAATTCTATATTACTTTTACAATGTTTTGGAAACTCTGAAATTATTTCAAAATAAAATGTTTAAACTATATATACATATATATATATATATTTTTTTTTTTTTAAAGATATATACACATATATAACCTAATACTCTGAAGTTCCCTCCTGGCCGACTCTTCTGCCATCTGTGAAGCCCGCAATTTCTCTTCGCACTGATCCTTTTCAGATTGCCTCCAGACATCATGTTCCACTTTCATTTTTTCTAGATCTGCTAATCTGTTCTCAAGTTCTAGCCTAAAACAACAGATGATAATTATGTTACGAAAACTACAAACAGGACTGTATGACAGCAAAATGTTCTCATTTGCAATGAGATTTAACATAAAATAAGGTGATTTAGTACTCACTTTTCATCTTGCAATGCCACAAGTTTTTGATAACCTTCCTCCTTGGCAGCTTGTACTTTACGTATTAATTCACGATCCTTTTCTACTAAGAGCACTTTGTGGTGTTCAACAGCTGATTTGAGAATTTCATTGTCTGACTGTAATCCTAGTATATTTTTAAGGAGAAAAATGTACTATATTTAATATTATCATCCAGATGAAAAATCACAACTAAGGGTAAGCATTCATAAGATGGTAAGGTATTTAAAAGAGTGCAGAAAATAAGTCTCTCTGGATATATATTCTCAAAGATCTTTACATTATTGATAAAGTAAGCACCAAATGTAAAACTCAGTTAATTTTTCTGTCATTACCTTATTTAGCATACACACAAAAACACTTTAATAAAAGGTTATATACATTTACTCATTTGAAGCGTAAGAGCTGGGGAGATCAACTTGGGTTCTATGACACACATATACCATAGACAACATCATAACAAAGCTAGCTGAAAGAGGGTTAACAAAATCACAGTACCTTTTAAAATCTGATTCTGGCAGAACAAAATATAAATAACATGGAAATTTCAAGTTTTTGCTTCCTTATAAGGAGATGGCAAGTATTTTGCAGGCATAATAACTAAAACAAATTCATTCTAACTCAGAAATTAAAATGGAATGCAGAACTGGATCTCAAACTCTCTAAGGTCGTAAGAAACATAGTCCCTAACTGTACTCATATCCATGAGTTAACATCAAGTAGAAATCGATAATAAAAACAATCATTCATCATAAGTGCTGTGTAAAACTACAGAGGACAGTTACAGGCCAGAGGCAGCTTATTTAAGTACTTAAGAAAGTTAGAAACAATATAATTACTGAGGAATACTGCTGAGATGGGCTTTCTAAGACTAAACTGAAACTTAAAAACAAGCGTAAACTGAACTAGGCTCCAATAACTGGCCTTGGGTACACATAAAAAAAAATTTTTAGGCCTGGATCTTACCTATCTTCCTTATATACTTTAGACTTAAAATGGCCTAGAACTAATAACTCCACATATGGAATTCCATTTTTAAAGTTTTCGTTAATTTATGTATTAATCTTATAACTATGACATAAACATCAGATTGACTTTAAAAAAAAAAAAACTTAGATCACAGAGTTAACAAAACATTTAACATACAAACAAAATAAAAATATTCTATATGTGCTGTAAGATTAAAATTCAATTAAGTAAAAAAATCTGGAAATAAAAATTCAAGTTGATCTATTTTAATAATTTTACTTTGTGTTAACATCGAAAGTTAATAGAAAAAGCATGGGAAATCATATATTACCATCCAGTTCACTTTGAATCTTATTCCTTTCTCTTTCTAGCTCACTCTTAGCTCTTGCTGCCTCCAGTTTGATGTCTGTTATTTCCAGTTTGTTTGAATGTTTAAGTTCTTTTACCTGTTAATTAAAAATTGAAATTACTGTTGGTAATGGAACAGACCATCAGTTGCTTGTATGCAAGTTCAAGTTGATGCTCAAAAAAGTTAGAACAAGTTCATGAGAGCAGAAGTAGACCTTGAGTATATCCCACTTGAATTTAGAGACTATCTCAAGAAGAGATTTGACACATCAAACGCTACTGATCAAAGACCAGATGATTATGGGATGACATCGAGGATATCACACATGAAGAAAGCAAGAGGTCATTAAAAAGACAGCAAAGAAAGAAAAGACCCAAATGGATGTCAGAAGAGACTCTGAAACTTGCCCTTGAACGTCGAGTAGCTAAGGCAAACAGAAGAAATGATGAAGTCGAGCTGAACAGAAGATTTCAAAGGATAGCTCAAGAAGACAAAGTATTATAATGATATGTGTTCACTTGGCATTTCTCAAGCTGAAAAAACTGAAGAAAAATTCAAGCCTTGAGTTGCAATACTGAAAAATTCTGTGGGAAAAATATTAATGACACAGAAAGCCATCAAAAGCAGATGGAAGGAATACAGAGTCACTATACCAAAAAGAATTGGTCAATGTTCAACTATTTCAGGAGGTAGCAAATGATCAGGAACGAATGGTACTGAAGGAGGAGGTCCAAGCCACACTGAAGGCACTGGTGAAAATCAAGGTTCCAGGAATTGATGGAATGCCAGATGAGATGTTTCAACAAATGGATGCACCACTGGAAGTGTTCAATCATCTATGCCAAGAAATACGGAAGACAGCTACCTGGCCAACCAACTGGAAGAGATCCATATTTACGCCTATGCCCAAGAAAGGTGATCCAACCAAATGCGGAAATTATCAAACAATGACATTAATATTACACTCAAGTAAAATTTTGCTGAAGATCATTCAAAATCAACAGGGAACTGCCAGAAATTCAATCTGGATTCAGAAGAGGATGCGGAACCAGAGATACCATTCCTGATGTCAGATGGATCCTGGCTGAAAGCAGAGATTACCAGAAAGATGTTTGTCTGTATTTTGGTCCAAGTAAAATGGAAAAAAAATAGAAGTTGTCAAAAATTTCATTTTACTTAGATCCATAATCAATACCCATGGAAGCAGCAGTCAAGAAATCAAAGGACACATTGCACTGGGTACATCTGCTGCAAGAGACCTCTTTAAAGTGTTAAAAAGCAAGATGTCACCTTTGAAGACCAAGGTGCACCTGACCCAAGCCATGGTGTTTTCAATCGCCTCATGTGCATTCAAAAGCTGGACAATGAATAAGGAAGGCCGAAGAAGAATTGATGCCTTTGAATTATGGTGTTGGCGAAGAATCTCGGACGTGCCATGGACTGTTCCTGCCAGAAGAATGAACAAATCTATCTTGGAAGAAGTACAGCCAGAATGCTCCTTAGACAGGAGGATGGCGAGACTATGTCTCACATACTTTGGACATGTTGTCAGGAGGGATCAGTCCTGGAGAAGGACATCATGCTTGGTAAAGTAGAGGGTCAGCGAAAAAAGAGGAATCCTCAACGAGATGAATTGACACAGTGGCTGCAACAATGGGCTCAAGCATAGCAACAATTGTGAGGATGGCACAGCCCCAGGCAGTGTTTCGTTCTGTTGTCCGTGGGGTTGCTATGAGTTGGAAACAACTCAATGGCACCTAACAACAACATTGGTCATTTTCTTGCCATTAAGTGCTTACCCAAAAGCATATGTAGAAATGACAGTACAGAGTATAAACATCTTCCAGGGAGGAAGGGACTTCAGTGTTTGCAACAGTACTTGAAACCAGAAGACACCAACAAAACAGCCTCTTCCTAATGAAATTCAGTCACTTCTATACACATAACTGAGTGAGATCTTCTGGCTTAATTTTGCCTGGAAAAACCATCTCACTAACTAAAGTTGCTAAATCCAGTAGTTCATGATCTTCAGGGAAATAAAATAAAATCCTCCTTTTAAAAAAGGGCCAGGGACAGAAAGGGCATTCTAGAAAAAGGGAATAACATATCAAATGTTACAGAGGTATAACAAACATCACATGGTCAGCTCTGGAAACAGTGAAGGATGCGTTATAGGTAGAGCAGAGGGAGTGACGTGCCATACAAAAGAATTTTATCCTGGTACCTATGTCACATGGGGTCTCTATGAGTCAAAAATTGACGCCCAGGCACCTAACATCAGCACAATCAACTTTATTTCAGAAAGTTAACTCTAACTGCAAATATGCTGGATTAAAAAACTGAAGATAAAGAAACCAAGTAAGAGGCAAGGGATTAATAAAAAGGGGCAAGAAAGAAGAATCAATTGAATTTGGTTCAGAATTGAATACATTATATATGTACATACATGTGGGTGGGTGTGTGTGTTTGGGGGGGGAGGGAATATAAATCTAACTTAAATCTTTACTGCCAATACCTGATTCTTTTTAAGCCCCCCTCCCTTTCTACCATCTTTTTTTTTTTTCTTCCAGTTGCCGTTGATTCCGATCCTGGAGGCCCCGTGTGTATAAGTGTAGACCTGTGGTCCACAGGGTTTTCGATGGCTGATTTTTGGCAAGTAAATCACCAGGGCTTTCTTCTAAGGCACCTCCGGGTAGACTCAAACCTGCAATCTTTCAGTTAGCAGCTGAGCGCATTAACCGTTTGTACCACTCAGGGACTTCTTTTAAGACCCAAGTGAATGTGAATAATCAATTGCCAAAATTTCCCACATGATTCACCCATCACATACCATTTTTCAATCTTCTTTGGGACATTCCTTTTGCAGGCTGAAAAAGTCTATTTCACAAGTAGTATTCATTCATTCATTCAACAAATATTTACTGAGCACCTATTGTGTGCTAGGCACTGTTTTAAAAGCTTTTTTACAGTTACTCTCTGATGTTTTCCATATCCTTCCCCTTTGGTAGGAGCCCTGGTGGTGCAGTGGTTATGTGTTTGGCTGCTAACCAAAAGGTCACAGTTCAAGCTGTTCCATAGAAACTCCACAAGGCGGTTCTGTCCTATAGGGTTGCTATGAGTCGGAATCAACCTGATGGTCTCTTTGGTAAAGCGGTTCTAAAATTAGGTATATTACTATAATAAGGATTTTATAAATTTAAATACAAAGGTTACATAAATGTGCATTCTGGCATATTAATGTATAAAACTATGGAATCAGAGTAGAGAACCACAAATACAAGTCAAATGTGTAAAGTGTGAGATGATGGGTACAGGAGAGTTAAGGATACAAAGCCCAATAAAATCCTATCACAAGTGGGAGTTGGGAGTCAAAAAGAAATCAGGAAAAGGTCTCAGAACCAAAGAGGGTGAGGACAAGAAATAGAAGTAAGTGCTTTACTAGAACAGACTCCATCTCTGAAAGGTCCTGAAAGCTTTACAAGGAATGGTTTAACGCAAGATACTCACATAAAGGAAACCAACAGGAAAGTGAGTACTGCACTGCTGTTATACTGCTAACCACAAAAGACGTATCCCTCCAAGTTAACTTGTAAATTAAAATGACACTACATAAAACGGCTAACTTGTGCTGACATAAGTTTTGCATTTCTGAATCTCCTTTGTACAGCAATTTTCTGTGAAAGCCAAGTCTCATAAAACAATGTTTAACTACATGAAAGCAGCTAAGAAATATTTTAATATTCAAACTTTCTGTAGAATGGTTTTTACTACATTATAATTTCATGGACGGACAGAATTTAAACCATAAATACTTTAAAAATGTGAAGAAATACAACTACAATGAAAATCCAATCTCTATGGCAAATGTGCTATAGAGCCTGACGGCAGTGGGATAGTGGGTATGGCAAATGTAATTATAACCTGCTATTATAGACTAACTGTAAAAGGTTAAGAATGACACAGCAGATCATTAACAAACCACACTATAGTTGTTTTAAATATGAGGTGGAAAATTAGAACCATCTTATTTTGTAGAAAGTTGATTCATTTCATGATAATTTCCAAGAATAGCTATGAAATAAAAACCTATTTATTATTCATTTCACTGTGAGATTTACTGAAATGAGAAAACATTTTCAACTAAACTATAATTATTAAAATTGAAAGAACACTGGACAGGAAGTCAGAAGACAAGTGAGGTCTGACTTCTGAGCCTGCTTTTGCTATCAAACAACTGGTAAATGCTTATTAAGCAAGTTACTTGTCCTCTCTGCATTCAAATTACTCATGTATGGATCTAAATAGTTTTTCTTTAGTTCCACATTTTTACAACCCTAAAAAATGAATACACCTACACTAATAGTAATTGTTAACTTCTTAAATATACATTAAAAGAAACTGTTTTATTTATTAAAGATGAAAACTTACACGAAAATTACCCAGAAATAACAAAATAGTGTTTTTCTATGAATAATCTGGTATAAATCCCAGAGAGTCATGATAAAATTTCTTTTTGCCTCTAGATCCCTAGTTCTTAATCTTCTTTGGGATCAGGTCTCTTGAAAATCACAGGAAGCCTAAGGACATTTTCCTAAATAAAATACAGAATATTAAAATGTTGCATATAATTTCAAGAGATTCACAGTCTTCTGAAACTCCTCTGGGACAAGCCACCCCGCTTTTTACAAAATGTTTTCCATGAAAAGTCTGGCCTTTACATTTTACATGTACTTTATGTTTTTGAAAAAACAGCAGTGAGTACTCAGAGATTACTACCTAGCAGTTTTTAACAAAACATTAACAAACATTAAAAATCATGATACTATGTATTTTATAGGGGTTCAGAATTTGTTAGATTACACACCCACAAGAAAACAATATATATAAGCAGACAACAGAAACATAACTGAAAAAAATATCATCCAAGAAATTCTGGATACAAATTCCAATGAAAAGGTACATAAATTCTGGTCTTTTTCAAAGGTCTGACATGCATTAACTCATCTAGCTGATAAGGATATGTCTGTGGGATGGCTTCCTTAAAACTACCTTTTACTGGAGTTCTCAAAATCAAAAACCTTATGAGGTGACTAGAAGAATTTTACCTCACTGAAGGAAAAAAAAAGTCTTTAAGGCCATCATTTTCAGGCCATCTTTGATAATGCCTTTTAATCCAGGACATTGATAATAATGCTCACATAGCTTTGTTCTAAAACCTAACAAACATTTGCAAATTTGAATAACTTAAACAAATACACCCCAGGTGTTCTTTTACATTGCAAACAACCACTTGCTAGAATTATAAAATGTTGACAAAAAATTTCAAGTTGCAAACAAAACTGTGACAGTCATTTTTGAAATATTATTTTAAAATCTATCATTCCAAAGGAATCTTCTTACATGTAAGATTTCAAATGAAAATTTGGTTTGTCTAAAATTGAAGCGTGATTTTCAATACTCTATTTATATGCAAAATAACACAAGTGTGCCTTTAAAAAGACAGGCAACTCTTAGCAATGTGTGTGAACAAATAAATACAGAGAAATAAATACTACTACACTAAGTTGCTCTTCTTCCTTCAGCAGAGTATGGGGTAGGGGAAATCTCTACGCTCTAACCCTAAAAAGAAACGGCAACAGAGAAAAATATGTACGGAAAAAGAAGAGAAATCAGGGTTAGGACACAGGTGGGCCAGAAAAAGCTCAGGTAAGGCGTGCTACAGGAAAAGTACTTGGTGGCCCCCAAGAAGAGCCAAAAGCCATGTGCAGAAGCCCAGCACACCCAACGTTCTGCTGCCTCATCTACGGTTCGGGTTATTCCAAGCAGTTTAGTCTAGCTACTCAGGTCCAGGACAGTGTTTTCCAAGTACTGGGTACTCAATGCTTTTTTTTTTTTTTTTTAATAAAATTGAAAATAATTCATACTGGAATTGGAAGAAAAGCATGAGAAAACTTCCTGTATCCTGAATTTACTTTGTGTTTTATATTTCTTTGAATACTCTGTAACTGTAGGTGTGCAATACATATCTGCAGGCTGAAAGAGTTTTTAGGGATGCTAGAACAATGCCTAATATGGCCTATGAGGAAACTGGATCCCAATGCAATTAAGTTAACTTGCCTAAGGTTGCATATACAATTATTGATACAGGAGGAACAGAACTAGTGAATGGGCTCAAATCCTGTATTCCTTATGTTACATTATTTTCTCATTTAAAGACATCACTTGTGTATTACCATCACCATCATCAGTTTTATCACCAGCTACTATTTGTGCTCAGTACTATCTTTAATCTTCACAAAAATCCTATAAGAGATAGGTAGCTGGTGAGTGAGGTGGATGGGTCAGGATTTAAAGATAAATTCATCTGATTCAAAGCTCATGAACTTTTCCACTGTACTTCATTGCTTTTACCCAAATAATACAGTTTTTAATATTTAGATATATCTGAATTTCAACTTATAAACTAGAAAGACTATACTTAACAATTAAAAATGTTTTTTGCCTAATTTTCACTTTTTCTTCCTACTGTCAGCCATGTCTATTTAATTAGATGAGATATCGGCTACGAAACCACTTTGTAAATTCTAAAGTATAGTAATTCAAACAAAAATTAAAATCATCACTAGACACATCCTGACAAATGCAAAAGAGTATATGTTTGTCATGGAAAAAACTGGTTAGAATATCTTCCAGGGGTGGCATCTAATACTTGGTAAATACATTATGGTTTTGGCCTTGTGGGTACAGAAACCAGATTTTATCACCACACTTAAAGATCTCAAGGTTAGACTAACATTAATACAGCTTACAAAGAATGATCTATAAAATCAAAATGTCAATTTATTAGTTATGAGAAAAAATTATAATGGGGACTAGAATACTCTAAAGGATACTTACACTAAGGTACCAGTGCATTCTCTCCCTACAGACAGAACTAAATGGGAAGCCAAATAACAGGAGGTTGCTTGCTGAGCATAGAATCAAAACAAAGGGAATGAGGTTGATTGTTTAATATCCAAAGATCAAAAAAGAATGGTGTGTTCATCTCACAATAAAAATGCTCTTTTACATGGGACCAGTATACTTAAATTCTGCTGACAGAAAACTTCCTCACCCTTTGAGGTAAACATACCTCTAACTCTTCTCAAATAATTTCTAAGCCAACTTTATGATGAACACATTATTTCTTTAGATAAATTCATGTATTTCTACCATGTTACAGCTAAATTCATTCTGGTTTGGGAGCCATTCTGTTTTTTAAGGTGATACTTTGTTTTTAAAGTGATTTTATATTAACCTTTAGGGTCAATATGAATTGCAATCAACTCAAATGCAATGGGTTTGGTTTGGGTTTGATTATATTACCTGCTCTGAGACAGAAAGCAATGACCCAGGAATCAGTTTTAATTTCTTGGAGATACTCAAAGTACTAATACACTGTATTATAGCAAATGTAATCCTTACCACAACTCTATATGGTATAGATTTACCCCATTTTATACGGGAAGACACTAAAGTTTTCAAAGAGAAAGTCAATTGCACAACGTCACACAGCTAGAAAGGCGAAAAGTCAGAATTTGAATCTGGTTTGCCTAACTCCAAAGCTGATATTCTTATTCACTACCCAGTAATCTACAAAATACTCTTATCATTGCTATCCTATTTCTCCACCATTCATCTGTCAGTTTATTGTACTATGGTGGCTTGTGTATTGCTACAAAGCTAGAAGCTATGCCACTGATATTTCAAATACTAGCAGGGTCACCCATGGTGGACAGATTTCAGTTTTTTTTTTTTTTTTCAGACTAAGCTAGACTACGAAGAAAGGCCTGGTGATCTACTTCTGAAAATTAGCCAATGAAAACTTTATGGATCATATCAGAGCACTGTCTGACTCACCTGTTTGGACATGTTTTCAGAAGGAATCAATCACGGGAGGAGGCCATCGTTGTTGTTGTATACCAGTTAAGTTGATTCTGACTCACAGTGACCCTATAGGACAGAGTAGAATTGCTCCATAGAGTTTTCAAGGCTGTAATCTTTATGGAAGCAGACTGCCACATCTTTCTCCCATGGAGCAGCTGGTAGGTTTGAACCTTTTGGTTAGCAGCCAAGAGCTTAACTACTGTACTACCAGGGCTTCTCTGGAGGAGAACATCATGTTTAAAGAATTAGAAGGCCACTGAGGGTGAGGGAGACCTTCGGTGAGATAGACTGGTACAACAGCCACAGTGATGGACTTGAGCATGCCAGTGATCATGAGGGTAACACTAGACGGGGCAACATTTCATTCTGCTATACATAAAGTTGCCCTGAGTTGAAGTCAACTCAACAACAGCTATCTATCGATTGACTGATCTATCTACCTATCCTATTTCTGGTTACCAGATTTCTCACATATATTGCATTTGAGAGGAAAAAAATCCTACAAGTTCCTGAAAAAAGCTCTGTATACAAAGGATGTTTCTGGAATATTCAAATTATTACATTATTTTAAAATTTTAAAGAATAACATAAATGCAGATTATGCTGCTGATATTTATTCATTTAACACATAAATCTGTTTTGGAAGAAGTACAATCAGAATGCTCCTTAGATGCAAAGATAGCAAGACTACATCTCATTGGCTTTGGACATATATCAAGAGGGATCAGTTCCTGGAGGGTGACATAGTGCTTGGTGAAGTAGAAGGTCAGCAAAGAAGAGGAAGGCCCTCAACAAGATGGACTGACACAGCAGCTGGAACAATGGGCTCAAACATAACAATTGTGAGGATGGCGCAGGATCAGACAGTGTTTCATTCTGTTGTACACAGTGTCACTATGAGTTGGAATGGACTTGATGGTTGCTGTTAGGTGCCGTCGAGTCGGTTCTGGCTCACAGCGACCCTATGCACAACAGAACAAACACTGCCCAGTCCTGCACCACCCCCACAATCGTTGCTATGCTTGAGCTCATCGCTGCAGCCACTGTTCAGTCCACCTCATTGAGGGTCTTCCTCTTTTCCACTGACCCTGTACTTTACCACACACGATTTCCTTCTCCAGGGACTGATCCCTCCTGACAACATGTCCAAAGTATGTAAGATGCAGTCTTGCCATCCTTGCTTCTAAGGAGCATCCTGGTTGTACTTCTTCTAAGACAGATTTGTTCGCTCTTTTGGCAGTCCATGGTATACTCAATATTCTTCACCAATACCACAATTCAAAGGCGCCAATTCTTCTTCGGTCTCCCTTATTCATTGTCCAGCTTTCACATGCATACGACGCAACTGAAAGTATCATGGCTTGGGTCAGGCGCACCTTAGTCTTCAAGGTGACATCTTTGCTCTTCAACACTTGAAAGAGGTCCTTTGCAGCAGATTTACCCAATGCAAAGCGTCTTTTGATTTCTTGACTGCTACTTCCATGGCTGTTGATTGTGGATCCAAGTAAGATGAAATCCTCGACAACTTCAATCTTTTCTCCATTTATCATGATGCTGCTCACTGGTCCAGTTGTAAGGATTTTTATTTTCTTTATGTTGAGGTGCAATCCATGCTGAAGGCTGTGGTCTTTGATCTTCATTAGTAAGTGCTTCAAGTCCTCTTCACTTTCAGCAAGTAAGGTTGTGTCATCCGCATAACGCAGGTTGCTAACAGTCTTCCTCCAATCCTGATGCCCTGTTATTCTTCATATAGTCCAGCTTCTCGGATTATTTGCTCAGCATACAGGTTGAATAGGTGTGGTGAAAGGATACAACCCTGACGTACACCTGTCCTGACTTTAAACCAATCAGTATCCCCTTGTTCCGTCCGGACAACTGCCTCTTGATCTATGTAAAGGTTCCTCATGAGCACAATTAAATGTTCTGGAATTCCCCTTCTTCGCAATGTTATCTGTAATTTCTGATGATCCACACAGTCGAATGCCTTTGCATAGTCAATAAAACAGGTAAACATCCTGCTGGTATTCTCTCCTTTCAAGACTTGATGGTACCTAACAATAACAACATATGCCAGCCCTGTTCTAGAAGATACGGCAATTACGAAAGCAGTATCCCTGCTCTCTTGGTGCTTACATTTGGTGAAGAAGCAAGGGTGGGAAAGGAAGAGACAAAAATAAATATATAAGACTTAATGGTCTGACTAAGACTAGAAGGACCCCAGAGGTCATGGTCCCCAGACCTTCTGTTAGCCCCAGACAGGAACCATTCCCAAAGCCAACTCTTCAGACAGGGATTGGACTGGACTATAGGATTGAAAATGATACAGGTGAAGAATGAACTTCTTGAATCAAGTGGACACATGAGACTATGTTGACATCTCCTGTCTGCAGCAGAGATGAGAGAGCAGAGGGGGTCAGAAGCTGTTCAAATGGACACAAAAATAGAGAGTAGAGGGAAGGAGTGTGCTCTCTCATTAGGGGGAGAACAATTAGGAGTATATAGCAAGGCGTATATAAGTTTTTGTATGAGAGTCTGACTCAATTTGTAAACTTTCACTTAAAACACAATAAAAATAAATAAATAAACAAACATAAATACATCAGATGGTGTTAGTAGCTTTGAAGAAAAGTACAGCAGGTAAGGGTGATAGAGAGTGGGGCAGAGGGAGAAGGAAGATGCTGTTTTACAAAACGAAGACAAGTAAGACTTCTCTGATAAAGTAACATTTGAAGGGGGCAAGGAAGCGAGCTATGCCGTTATCTGTGGGAAGACCATGCCAGACACACAGGTGCAAAGGCCCTGAGGTGAAAGTGAGATTGCTCAAAGTGCGCAGACCCGTGAGGCAGGAGCAAAGTGAACAGGAGGGGAAATGGACAGTGATGGCCTTAGAAAGGTTGCAGGGGCCAGATCACACAGAGTACTGAATGGTAAGAACTTTTGTTTTTACTCTGAATAACATGAGAACTCTTTAGAGAGGTTTGAAGAGAAGAATGACATGATCTGACAATGATTTTAAAAGAACCCCTTTTATTACTCTATAGAGAAAAGTCTCTGTGGGAGGAAAGGCAGAGAGTGGAAAAACCAGTTAGGAAGCTATTATTAAAACTGAGCCTAGAGACATCATGGATTGGGTTAGAGTGGTCACAGTGGAGGTGGTAAGAGTTTGTCAGATTCTGCATGTATTTGGAAAATAGGACGATATGATAAAAACAATTCCAACATACAGAACAAAATTTAACACAAAATTTCTCTGTCATTCTAGAGTATCAAGTTTTCCAAAGAATGAAATAGAAAGATAACTTACTTTACTGGTCAATGTATTTACTTCTCGTTCGGCTTTATGCAATTTACTGATTAAAAGAGTATTTTGTTCATTGCTTGATTGTAGCTCTTTTTCCAAACGTTCAGATTGTAGTTTAGCAGACTGTTTTTCAGCCTTTTATTAAAAAATATATTTAAAAAAATTTTTTTTACAATTATATAAAGTAAGCATGATTTAAAAATACACATATAATCATACGACCAAAAATTATTCAAAACCTCAACAATATTAACACCTACCAAAGTAATATGAATATTCTCAAACTACTTTGGTCAAATTCAAATAAAAGATACTTATTCCATCAAATTAAAGAAATTATAATTTAGACACAAAAAATAAGGTTTCATTATCAAACCACAATAGTACTGTATTTATCATAGAACTTCTCTACCTGGTACTCTCCCTTGCCAGAGGATTTTAGAGAACCAGAAAATATGCAAAAACAGTATGTGGGCAAACAACATTATCAACATCCACCAACACAACAGAAGTCATGCGCTTCTCTCATAGGAGTATACCTGAGGCACTTCCTTTATACCTAGTTACTCTTATTGTTGCTGAAATTCAAACAAGCATTTTTTTGGGGTTTCAAGTCTACAACAGATATGAAAAAGCATATCAGAAGATGGAAGAGAGGACTCCTTGATAGTAGTAAGAAGTGAGAGCTTAAAGTCTAATAGAAAGGAAGTTAAAAAAAAAATACTCAAGAAATACAAGAATTCAAAAACGTTAGCTAATCTGGAGTCTTTTGAAGTATGGGCAAAAGCTCTTAGCCTCAAGACATAACTAAGATTCTTAATGAAGCCTGTTAAGTTGTCGAGAAAATTTCTGGTTGGTAGGGAGGGAAAACTAAATGTTCTTTAAAAATATTCGCACTCAAAATATTTAAAATGAAAAACTATCTCGCATTTAAAGGATAAGCTTCAATTTTTTAACATCTCATTTCCTATATATCTTAACCATGATAACAAATATGAACAAATCATTTAGGGGGGAAAAAAAACTATTTTCTTCAAATATAAAATAACACTCTCTGGGCACAATGTTAGCAGACAAAGTCAAAGAGAAAAATGCTTAATGTGATGTGCTCATTTTCATTTAATCTGATAAAATTAAATCTAGGCTCTTTTGAAAATGTCATGGATGAGCCCTCCATCTCGTGTCATCATTCAACTTACTGTGAAAGTAATCACTTTAAATGGCCTCAATAAAAAGTTTCACATTGGGACCATACACACTATATTTCACTGCAACCATCTCACTTATCCTGTCACTGTATAAAATACGTCAAGGATGGGAAGATGGTGACATAAACAATCTTAGTGTGAACTGCTTTATGTTTAAAGTCCAATGATACTGCCAACTTTAGTTCAGGATACCAGCAAATACTATTAGAAGCTCCACCTAAGAAATAAGAAGGTAGCTTCCACTCTTCAAAATATATCAGTATACTCCTTGTCCAGTTTGCTGGATGGAAAAAAAAAAAAATCAACATTCTGGATTTGGATATTGGATTTTAATTACAAACAAGGCGCCCGCTAATCTTCCTCCAACCTGAATCATTTCACAACTATTCTGCCAGAATTGAAAAGCACTCTGGACTGATCAAAATAAATCAAAACAATTAAATGGGCATATTTGCTACATGTGAAGCACTAAGAACTAGGAGAAGTAAACATATCTGATTAAGATGAAAACCAAGAATTTTTATAAGTAAATAATATTCCTCAGAGGATGAACCTGGCTTTGCCAACCCTTATCTTTCTCCAATGAACTCAGGGAAATAATTCAGTAAAGGCTTGTATGCATTAGTAGCCAAGCTGACTTTTATTACTCTGGCAAGAAGCTGTCATAAGATATATAAGTACAGCATTTCTGTTCAAACAGGATTTATGATTTTAAGATCTTGAATCCCAGTATAAGGAAATCACCATCTAGGAAGAAACTACTCTCTCTCTGGTTTGAGATTACTTCAGTCTTCAGAGACTCAGATAAATTTTTTTGGATTTTGCTTTTTCTATTCTGTGGCATTATAAGAGTTAAATTATGTCAGATAGGTGATCTGGCTTTCAAAGTATAAATAATGCCATTGTAAATGGGTAGCATAGCTATGGCTTATGAATCAATAGCTTTCTGCTTTTGAATATATACACTTGGGATTCCACAAATGCGTCAGCATTAAATTGGTAAGCATACACTTATGCTCTAAAAATCAAAGGCTTGTCAATTGCACTTTAAAAAAAGTATCCCATATTCTACCGGGAAGCAATTAAAACCTTACCTCTAGGGATCTAACTGTAGCCTGCATCTCAGCCAACTGCCGCACCTGTATTCTTTGGACACTTTCTACCTGAGCACCAGAATTCTCTTTTTCAGCCCTTAATTCTGCTACTTCAGCCTCCAAACCTTTTAATTTCTGACATAAATGGACTTTTTCTCGAACAAGTTGCTCCACTCGTTTGCTGTCTCTTGTGGGATCAACACTAAGCAGCTGGTTATGTAGTTCTTCTTTATCTTTCTCCAGTCTTGCAATCTAATAAGAATTTGAAAGAAAAGCATACTACCTTAAATTACTGAATTTTTAGTTAGGAACATGGTTTACAAGTCAGTAAATTAAAATTAAAAATTGCACAATATGAAAGCTCAGGTGGTGAAACGGAGCACAAAGGAAAAAACTCTAAAATGTCATGTTTTTCATGCTGTACCCAGCTTGACTACAGTGTGAGGGCAAGGACCCTGTCCTAATTTCCCCCTGTCTCCCTATGGTGTCTAACATAGTACTTAATCAGTTGCTGACTAAAATTCAAAATTATAAATAATACTACAAAAATAATTATTAAAAATATATTAAGTATTTAAAAATCATCAGAATGTTATAGGGGTTTATGCAAGATCAATCCACTAACTAGTGCTAATCTTTTCCTCATGTGACAGTAATTCTTGGCCTATGTCTATACTAATAAAATTATCTATTTCAAGGCAACTTAATTCACCCAAAAGCTGCATGTCTGTGTAAATAAATACAAATGTGATTGATGGGAGTTTTTAAATGATAGTTGAGAGTTTATTAAAGTCCTAGTTGTAATGATGGCCTAGTTCTTAGTTCTTAAGTTCAGTAAAGAACTAAAAATCATTACTCCAGGGCATTAGAAAAAGTCACTGGGTAACATAGAGCCAGCACACCCGTGGTCTTGTCATTCATGACAACTATCACTGTGGGACCCTATGCATCTCCTAATCAGGGAGTTTCAAACTGCTCCCAAGCCTGTGAGGCACTTCAGAGGTCCCACACCTCCACCTGCAGGGATGAGTGGGCCAAGGAATCAGGGTAGAACTCATTCTTTCCCTTTCTTGATCTCCCCAACTATGTACCCCCTACCACTACCAACAAATCTTTGTTGTTAACCAGAAAAGCTCCTTTTTATATACTGGGTTTCTTCAACTTAAGATTTGATTCACTTAAGGATTCAGCTGTTAATAACAAAAACAAACTCTACTCTAAACAGCAGGGGTTGTTTGTAGGCAAGATAAGCTTAGGAGGTCCACTCTAAGACAAAAGGACGCTACAGCAATGCTCTGCACCCTAGGGAGAAGTGACCCAAGAGATAACTGATCACTTACAGAGCTATCAGTGAATATAAGACATATGAGACCTCCACCCCGGGGCAAAATCTGTTTTCTTCATCTGTAAAACGAGAGGTTGGACTGATGACCTCTTTCCAGTTTTGACATGTAGTGATTCCAATTTGGTTTTGGACATACTGAATTAAAAACACCAATGGGAAATATAAGTAGAGCTATCTGGCAGGCAAATTAATATTTTTTCCAGAAAATAAAATTTATCCTAGAAGGCAGCATTCAAAGTTGGGAACTCAAAAGCCCAACTGATTAGTGTTTCTCTTATTTCTCTTCCCACCCTTTACATATAAACATTGCTGCAGGCTTTGGTCTCTAACTTTTTTTCTCCACATTCTTCAGCCAGTTGTGTGACTCTGTACACAGCTGGCCTCAGTTAAAATGAAGGGCTTGGGCTGGAGGATCTTTAAGATACCACTTAGCTTTCTCATGAGGTACAGTTCTGATGTGTTGTATTAGAGGTGCTGGTGGCTCATAATGGACCCTAGTGGTACAGTGGTTAAACATTTGGCTGCTAACCAAACGGTCAGCAGTTTGAAGCCACCAGCCTTGCCTCAGAAATCCTATAGAGCAGTTCTACTCTGTCCTATAGGGTTGCTATGACTCAGAATCAACTTGACAGCAACAAGTTTGGTTTTTGGTTTGGTGGCTTACAAAGAGGTGCTGGAGTCAATGTGTAACTCAGGTCCAGACAACAGCACCCTTTACTGAGTATTTACATGAATCAAGGGCTGCGTTTTACATGCAAAATCACGTTTAATAGCAATATTTTCTCTTCCATCCCCATTTTACATATGGGATCACAAGCTAATGTTTTTGACCAGCATGTTTTCTGTATTACTGCTTTCTCCAGTAGTTCTGAAAGGCATCCGTGTGATAGGTGAAGCGATAGCCAAAGCTATGGGATTAGATGGCAGCTAGTTAAATGCAAAGTCAGGGTTGGATCCCAGGTTTATAAGTCCTAAACCAGGGCTCACTACCAAATCATTGCTACCAAAACTAGTGATGGCTCCCTTCTCCTTATTTCTTGTTCATTTATTTATGCAACAGATATTGAGTACTTCCTTTGTACTCAGCAGTGTTTCTAGACAGTGAGGATGCAGTAGAGAACCTAGTAGACAAGGAAACAAACACAAAATCTCTGCTCTCAAGGAGCTTACATTCAATCACTGCCATTACACCACTTTTGTCCCAATCATCTGGGCACAGACCCTGGACACATTCTCAGCTCTTCACTCTTCCTCCGCTCTCAATCAGATTCACAGGTCATCTTCCTAGGGATGTCTTTAACTTGTTATACTCTCAATCCTTCTGCTACATTTCCAAGGGGCTTTGTTTCAATTTCTCTTTTATGACATTTATCCAAGTCTGCCATGTATGACAAGAAAGATGATGCATTAATCAATTTTATTTTTTAAAAAATGTTGAAGTAAAGGAAACTGAATAGAAACTGATCAGGGATTAGGAACAATAGTGGATCTAGGATGACAGTGCCTCTCTAAATCCCCAGGGTATGCAAAAGAAAAAAGTAGTGTATCTAATTGCTTCATTCATCTTTATTTTTATTACCTTTATGATGCAGCATGATACCCTGCTGGTGTAGTGGTTAAGAGCTACAGTTGCTAACCAAAAGGCCGGCAGTTCAAATCCACCAGGCACTCCTTGGAAACTCTGGGGGCAGTTCTACTCTGTCCTATAGGGTCACTATGAATCGGAATCGACTCAACCACAATGGGTTTGGTTTTGGTTTTGGTAAGCACTTATAAGGAATAATACAAAGAGATCCTGTGTACCCTTTACCCAGTTTTCCCTAATGGTAATATTACTTCCCGTTGTATTTTCTAGAAGAGATTATGTGGAGTTGGGCTTAAATCTTCTTTAAACACTTGGAAGAATTCTCCAGTGAAACCATTCTTTTTGTTAGTTTTAAAATTATGAATCGATTTCCTTAACAGTTATCCTGTTGTTCTTGTTGTTAGGTGCTGTGAAGTAGATTTTGACTCACAGGGACCCCATGTGAGAACAGACCTGCCCCATGGGGTTTTCTAGGCTGTAATCTTTACTGGAGCAGATTGCCAGGTTTCTCCCAAAGAGCCACTGGTGGGTTCGAACCACCAACCTTTTGGTTAGCAGTCAAGCACTTAACTATTGTGCCACCAGGGCTCCTCTTCTTAACAGTTATAAGTTATCACGTATTGGATGAGTTGTGGTAGTTTGTGCCTTTCAAGGAATTGATCCATTTTATCTAAGTTGTCAAATTCATGTGTGTAGCATTGTTCAAATGTTCTTTTATTATCCTTCTGATGCTGCAGGGTCTGTAGTGATAGCCTTGTTTCATTCTGATATATGTAATTTACACCTTCTCCCTTTTTTGTCAGTCTTGCTAGAGGTTTGTCAGTTTTACTGATCTTTTCAAAGAACCTACTGTTTCTTTGATTTTTCCATTGTTTTTCTGTTTTCAATTTCAATGATTTCTGCTCTTATCTCCTTCGTTTGCTTGCTTTAGATTTACTTTGTTCTTCTTTTTCTGAGGTGGGTTCCTGAGGTGTGCTGAGGTTATTGATTTGAGACTTTGCCTCTTTTTTTTTTTTTACCTGTTTCTTTGTATTTTTTTAAATAATTTTTATCGTGCTTTAAGTGAAAGTTTACAAGTCAGTCTCTCACACAAAAACTTACATACACCTTGCTACATACTCCCATTTACTCTCCCCCTAATGAGTCAGCCCGCTCCCTCCTTCCAGTCTCTCCTTTCGTGACCATTTTGCCAGTTTCTAACCCCCTCTACCCTCCCATCTCCCCTCCAGACAGGAGATGCCAACATAGTCTCAAGTGTCCACCTGATGCAAGTAGCTCACTCTTCATCAGCATCTCTCTCCAACCCATTGTCCAGTCCAATCCATGTCTGAAGAGCTGGCTTCGGGAATGGTTCCTATCCCGGACCAACAAAAGGTCTGGGGATCATGACCGCTGGGGTCCTTCTAGTCTCAGTCAGACCATTAAGTCTGGTCTTTTTATGAGAATTTGGGGTCTGCATCCCACTGTTCTCCTGCTCCCTCAGGGGTTCTCTGTTGAGTTCCCTGTCAGGGCAGTCATTGGTTGTGGCCGGGCACCATCTAGTTCTTCTGGTCTCAGGATGATGTAGTCTCTAGTCCACGTGGCCCTTTCTGTCTCTTGGGCTCATAATTACCTTGTGACCTTGGTGTTCTTCATTCTCCTTTGATCCAGGTGGATTGAGACTCATTGATGCATTTTAGATGGCCACTTGCTAGCGTTTAAGACCCCAGGCACCTTCGCCTCTTTTTTAACGTATGTATTTACTGCTGTACTAACTTTCCCTTTCAATACTGCTTTAGCTGTGTCCCGAACATTTTGATATCGTACATTTCATTTAGTTTTACGTATTATTTCCCTGAAACTTCCTCTTTAACCCATGAATTATTTAGAAGTATGTCATTTTGTTTCCAGGTGTTAAGATTTTCCTGCTATCCTTCTGTTATTGACTACTTGTTTGATTCTGTTATGGTTGGAGAACCACACTCTATGTCTTCAGATTCTCTGGAGAAGCAGAAACAGTGAGATACATACACAGATGTGGATTAAAAGAAAAAAAAAAAAAACTCATTGCCACAAGTTGATTCTAACTCAGAACTGCTCCATAGGTTTTCTTGGCTTAATCTTTATGGAAACAGATCACTAGGCCTTTCTTTCGCAGCACTGCTGGGTGGATTCAAACCACCAAACTTTAGGTTAGTACCAAAAAAAAAAAAAAAAAACCCCGTTGCCGTCAAGATGAGTCTAACTCATAGCAACCCTACAGGACAGGGCAGAAATGCTCTACAGGGATTCCAAGAAGCATGTGGTAGATTTAAACTGCCGACCTTTTGGTTAGCAGCCAAACTCTTAACTACTACACCACCAAGGCTCCAAAACCAAACCAAACCTGTTGCTGTCAAGTCACTTCGACTCACAGTGACCCTAAAAGACAGAGTAAAACTGCCCCATAGGGTTTTCAAGGCCATAATCTTTATGCAAGCAGACCACCACATCTTTCTCCTACAAAGCAGCTGCTGGGTTTGAACTGCCGATTTCCCTTGCACCACCAATAGCTACCATTTATTGAATGCTCACTATGTGCTGGGCACTTGTCTAAGAACTTTACATTTTAATTTATTAAATCCTCACAATACTCCATGAAATATGTACTATTATTAATACCATCTCACAGATTAGGATATCTGTGCAGTTCTGATACACACAGAAGTTTAGGCAGTTCCAAAAGTCACACTAAATAAACACATAAACATTTTAAAATATTGATTTTAGATACAGAAAGTCTGCAGGAGCCCTGATGTCACAGTGGTTAAGCGCTCTGCTGCTAAACTACATTTTGGCATAAAAAACTGTAATAATATTTAATAAAGAAAGAAAATGAATAAAGAAATTAAACATTTCACAAAGCCCTTCTAAAAGGCTGCCAAAATCAATCCCAGAGAATCCCAGGTGTGAGGAAATTAAATTTTAATTTGGGAGATTTTGCCTCTTGTGATGTGACTCATGGTTATCTCAGAAGAGTGCTGGCTAGAGAACTTGGAATACCTTAGATAAAGGAACCATCTAGACCTGAAGGAGCACTCCAGATTAGAACTTCCCAGGACCAAAAGGAATTGTTTTGAGAGGTTTCATAATGTCTGCTAGCATGTGTATGAGGATAAAAATCAAATCCAGAGGTACATTATCAGCTGTGGTGCTATCAGCACTGTAAGAAAAAAAACAGCATGTGGTAACAGGGACCCAGAAAAGTTCTCCTTTATGCCATGGGAACTTTGGTTTCTTGCCTGCCCACATTAACACACCACAAAAGCCAAGGAAAAACTCAGTCAGTTTGAAGAGCATGATGGAAGGATCTCAGTGACTTGTCATTACATATTGTTACTTTGATGGTTTTTCATATGATGCAGTGCTCTGTGACTTTCTCCTGAGATCTTAATACCTCCCCACTGAATTACCCTTGCTTCTTTCACTCAGTCTACCAGTATAATTACCTATACCTAAAACTCTGTGTTGTTTTTCATTACTCTTTTCAAAATAATATAAAATTAAAGTTCTAATAACAAAGAAAATACAACAGTATCACTTTTGAATAATGTGTGTATCTAACTTCAGAATTTGATCTGTATAAAGCTTAATAACATCCTTAGAGAAAATGCATTCAGAAGTAATGGCATTACCTTTTTCATAAAATAAAGATATATTCTTTCATATATTGTTTTTATTCAGAATATCATGACAGAGATGTGAATTCCTGGAGTGCTTCTCAGGAAGACACTAACAAAGTCTTCCTGAAGTATTTCGCTAAAAACTAAAACACTAAAGGATATTCAGTTATTTCTTTAATCTGTAGAAGTAAAAATGCACAAGCATTGCATGAGTCCTTAATTAGTGCAAGAAATTCCAAGTGTTTTTATTACAACAAATTAATACATTTCATAACAGTTTAAACTGTAGAATCAGAAGATGGCGAGAGGTGGCTTCTACCCTGACATTTTTCTGCTGTGCCCTGATCCACAACCACTTCTTACATTTTACTGTTACTGTGTATAGAAACTAGAGTATAAAGACAAGTGATGAAACTAAAGCAAATACCCAATTATCCACAATTAATAATGCTTCTGCATAATAGTAGGATTGCTATGAGTCGGAATCGACTCGAAGGCACTGGTTTCACTGGGTTCTGCATAATCAATTGGGAAGCAGAAGGAAAAGAACTTCAATCTTATCAGAAAGCTTTACTTCTCTGGCTTCTACTAATTATGACTTCTTAACTAGCAGTTTCCTTCAGATTCCTAAGAATGTCATAAGAGATTCCAATTTATGAAAATTAATGATGCTACTGACCCTTTAAAAATTTTAATGAATATCATTTGGTCTTTCATGGGTGAAAAAACAGATTAGTCATCAGATTTAAGATGCAGGCTTCCTTCTTTAAGAAAACAAAACTAAGAAACCAGAGAATACCCATAACTGCTACCAGATAAACATCATCATTTGATGTTAAAAGCAAAGTAAAAAATAAAGCACCACCTTATTTATAGCAACTTCCTCAGTAAATAAAAAAAAAAACCTGCCATCGAGTTATAGTGACCCTATACGACAGAGCAGAACTGCCCCATAGGGCTTCCAAGGGGCAGCTGGTGGATTCAAACTGCCGACCTTTTGGTTAGCAGCCCAACCCTTAACCACTATGATCTTCATTTTAGGCCAGAGATCTTTATCATTCCTTTTTTTCATAAGAAAATGTCTTACATGCAGTTCCTTTGAGTCACATTAGTATAGATCAACGGACCTCTTGACAAAATTATAGTTGTTGGATGGCCCCTAATTAGAGAGATGACTTCAAATTACTGGTAATTTCAAACTTAAAACTCTGGGTTAGGAGTTGGGATGTCTGAGTTACCATTAACTTGGCTGCTGGCTTTCTATAAGTCTTTGTGCAACTCACTTATCCTACACCTCAGTTTCATCATCTAAAAATGGAGAAAATAAATACAGTCCTGTCCATTTCACTACTGTAATAGAAGTGAGATAATATATACAGCATTTAAAACTGTAAATAATTTAAAAAATGAAAAAGACTATTACAAATATTTATAGTTTACTGGTACTATATTGTTAATTGGAAACCCTGGTGGCATAGTGGTTAAGAGCTACGGCTGCTAACCAAAAGGTCGCTACGAGTCAGAATCGACTAGACGGAAATGGGTTATGTTGTTAATAGAAGCCCTGGGGCCCAGTGGTTAACGTGCAATATTTATAGTTTACTGGTACTATATTGTTAATAGAAGCCCTGGTGACTCAGTGGTTAAAGCACTGGGCTGCTAACTGAAAGGTCAGCAGTTTGAACTCACCAGCCACTCTGCGGGAGAAAGGTGTGGCAGTCTGTGTCTGTAAAGATCACAGCTTTGGAAACCCTATGGGGCAGTTCTACTCTGTCTTACAGGGTCTCTATGAGTCGGAGTTGACTCAACGGCAACAGGATTGTTTGTTTTTGGTTTACATCATTAACAGACTCAAAAGATCCAAAGTTCATATAGCTTCTTACATATCAGTCATGGAATAGTTTATTCAGTGATGAGAATAAATCAGTTTGATTCAAATAACACAGTTGTCATTTTTATTAGATGCCTAGAACACTATAAGTATTTAGTAATTGATAAAGGAAGGTAAATATATTTTAAGTCTTAATTTCAAATAAAGATAATGCAATAAATAAATAATACGGGTATATCTGTATACAGAATACATCACATAGTTAGATACAGAGCTATTTTTTAAAAATTTAAACAAGAATTAGATTTCTGATTTGAATATGGAAGGATCAAATTGGTATTTCTCTCTTTCCATTCTGAAAAATCATCTAAAAGCAACATGAAAAACAAAAAACGAAAAAATAAGCTCTGTTGCTGGCAAAACTAGGAGACAAACCACAAAATAAGTAGAAGGGCTGCCAAAAGCAATGGAGATAAAGTAGGAGTGAATGAAGCAGGCCACAGATAAAGAATGCTGCAGTCACAGGTTTCAAAAAGAACAAAGTACACTTATGAAGGTGATAGGCATACCCTAAGGTATAAACTCCTTGTTTATATCAGTGGAAAGAAGGTACATGGGCTGGCAGCTAGAGCTCTCCTGGATGCTGTTTGGTTCCAAGAAGCAGAGGGGGAACTGCTAAATAAAGAATCACACAGACAAACTATATTTGCAAAGAGAAAGAAGTCTGTCGCTGTGGCTATGGCAGAAAGGAGATTTTGCATAAAGGAAATCCCCACAGTTGCCTATCTCCATTGGCTAGGGCAAAAAAAAGGAAGAAAGAAACAGAAAAATCTAACAGCCAAAACAGAACATTCACAAGAACAATGTTGCCATAGAGCAGATGAAATTTGTGACAAATACTTCACAATTAATTAATACAACTTGATTATGCAATCAACTTTAATTTGGGACTTAAAAAATACATAATCATGAAATTTTACTGGCTAGAATGATAACGATTGGGCTAGTATAATCAATCACTCACCTCTGATTCATTTTTTATTTTTTCTTCTTCTAAAATACGTCCAAATTCTTCTTTCTGGTGTTCGAATTCTGATTTGAGAAATGTATGTTCATAACGAAGCTTATTATATTCAGCTCTATACTTTTCCACTTCCTAAATTAAACAGAGATAGCAGTTTTTCACAAATTTATAAATGAAATCTGTACTCACTGCAAAAAGTCATTTTTGCAAACATAATTTTAAATTACATTATGCCAAGAGCCACTCTAAATAAATAGCTAAATAAATTTCACAGGAACATAAATAAACCTTGGAAAAGTTCTCATGACAAGTATCCTACATACAGAATTAGTACATTCCTGAGAAGGCACCAATACAACAAATTACTATTCAATTAACCTTATGCCTTCACTGAATGTCGTTAAATAAAAATGTATAGTATGCCAAAAGTTTTGACCTTTGGGCTAAATAAAATAATACTTACAAATGCAGTATGCCTTTCAAAATAATACAGTCAGTTGGAAAAAATAATTTTATAATAAAGTATGAAATACTCCCCTAAAAGTTGGACCAGGTTAATTCAAAGTAGATAAAAGATCATTTTAATATTTAGTACAGTAACTTAAGATTCAATTAAATATTACAGTGACAGTTGAACTCAACACACCAGCCTGAATAACATATGTAGCACCAACTCTCCTGACTAACAAGGATCACATATAATCCCTGGGGTGCTCAAATCCTCCTTCCTAACACTCTACAAAAGTTGCTGACATTCTGACTACTCAAAAAGACCTGGGGAATACAGCAAAAAGACGTAGAAGACTATTTTCAGTATGCATCAGAAATTAGGTAATGAGGAATGCACGCCTCCTGAAATACTCAGGCCCCTGTAATTTTCAGTTCAAAGATTTATCTTTGGGTCCAGTTTACAAACCAGGTAAATGGGTTTCACGGTTTCATTAGAGCCCTACTTTGTTTTGACTTTCTTTTTTTTTTCAGCTTGATCATCTACCTTAGCTATGAGTGATTTTATTTCCAAAAATAAACTCTACTCCAAAGCGTAATGCTTTGCCACAACAAAGGATATTCAAAAGATATTACCAACCCAGTAAGCCACTATAAAAGAGGTATTCCACGATTGATTGGTACAATGGCAACATCACTAGACAACAGCTTCCCAAAGGACTTCATGCTGAAAAGGACAATACTTATTTGTATGGACAAGGCCTGGTATATTTGTTAAATAAGGTAACATATAAAATGTCTAGCATATAAAATGTCTAGCATACTACCTAATATATTTAATATCTAAAACCTTTTCCTGGACCCATTGCTAAACATTTAGTCACATTATGCCAACATTTCTTATTAGGAGACTGGTTTCAATCTGAAGTAAAACCGTAACACATTTTTACTTTTCTAAGGCCGCATAAAATTCTTTCTTTCATTCAACAAATATTAACTGAGAAACTACTATATGCCAGGAACTGCTCTAGGAACTTTGGATGTAACAACGAACAAAACAGATAAAGGTTCCAGCTCTCACAGAGCTTACTTTCTAAAGGGAATGAAAGAGAAAATAATAAATAAGTAAACTGTAGCATATGAAAAAAAAAAAAATTTTTTTATGAGATGACAATAAATACTAGAGGAAAGATAAAAAATTAGAGCAAGGTTTAAGGGAGAATCCAGAGATCTGGCAGTGAAAGAAAAGACAGGTTGCAATATTACACTGGGGCAGAGGGGAAGGCCAAAGGCAGCCTCAATGAGAAGGTGACATATTATTTTCTTTTCTGGTACTTTAATGAAGGTTTACAGAACAAACTAGCTTCTCATTAAACAATTAGTACATATATTGTTTTGTGACATTGGTTAACAACCTCACGACATGTCAACACTCTTCCTTCTCAACCCTGAGTTTCCTATTACCCACTTTCCTGTCCCCTCCTGCCTTCTAGTCCTTGCCCCTGGGCTGGTGTGCCCCTTCAGTCTTGTTTGGTTTTATGGGCCTGTCTAGTTTTGGGCTGAAGGGTGACCCTCAGGAGTGACTTCATTACTGAGCTAAAGGGGTGTCCCAGGGGCCATACTCTCAAGAGTTTCTCCAGTCTCTGTCAGGCCTGTAAGTCTGGTCTTTTTTTGTGAAAATTTTGTTCTACATTTTTCTCCACTCTGTCTGGGAGCCTCTACTGTGATCCCTGTCAGAGCAGTCAGTGGCAGCAGCCAGGCACCATCCAGTTGTGCCGGACTCAGTCTGATGAGGCTGCAGCAGTTGTGGAGAAGGTGACATTTTAGCAAAGACTTAAAAGAGATGAGGAAGTTAGCCAAGCAGCATATGAAGGAATAGTGTTTAAGGCAGAAGTAGCAGTTGAAGTGAGAAGTCTTAAATTGCCCCGTTACTAACAAATCAAAGAAACACCAAGGAGTCCAATGTGGGTGGAGCAAAGGTCAGAAAAGTGATGGGACCCAATCATGGGGAGCCTCTGAGGCCACTATTAGGACTGAGTAAGAACGGGAGATATTGCAGGGTGTTTGAGTAGGAGAATGATGCTTTTTATAAAACCTTATAGTCACATGAAAATAAATGCACAGTTTTTCCAAATGAATTACTTACTTCATCTAGATTCCGAAAACGCTCTCTCATTGGAGTTTCTAATTCTTGTTGTATTTCGGCTCTTAACAATTCCAGTTTTTGTGGAGTTAATACCTAATATGTAGAGAAATAGAAACAATCCTAAATATAAAATTATAAATATTAAAATCAAGAATTTGCCAAATTTTAAAGCCTCCCTCCTAATTATAAAAACGGAATTCAATTCATAGACGTTTTCTCAAAATAGCTAATTTTATATTAGTCACTATATAAACAGAGCTTTAATTTGAACCAATACTTGAAGAACCTTACTTTGGGTTAGGCACTTGGCTGCTAACGGAAAGGTTGGCAGTTTGAATCTGCCAGCTCCTCCATGGGAGAAAGATGTGGAAGTCTGCTTCTGTAAAGATTTCAGCCTTGGAAGCCCTATGGGGCAGTTCTACTCTGTCCTATAGGGTTGCTATGAGTTGGAATCAACTCAACAGCAACAGGCTTGGTTTTCTGGTCTCAGTGAGTGGGGTATCAAAAGGTTGCAGCCATCTCTAATCTACCACAGATACACAAGAGGCTGGGGCAAGGGCGGGGCAAAGACCAAGCATCTGGGTAGGAAGGCTACTTTCATCCTGTTGGCATGTTTTCCCATGTGCATGTATTACTTGAAAAAAAAAAAATGCAAGGAGCATGGGGGAGGAAAGGAAGGCCAATGTCAATAAGCTACATCATCTTCTGTGATAGTGAGTCAACAGAAAATGTCTTAAATTAATAAATCAAGAAACAGCTGCACAAGCATCTTATTTAGAGTTACAGAGATAAACACCAGAAGAACTAAAAACGGAAACAATATTTCAAACAGTTGCCTCTGGGAAATGCGACTTGGGGAGAAAAGGAAGGAGAGAAGGGGCCAGGGCGGTGCTTTCATTAGAAGCCCTTTTGTACCTTTTACTGTGTGTGTGCACATATTACTTTAAAGAAAAATTTTGAAGGCAAAAAAATAAAGGAAAAATGATACTGTTTTTTTTTTTTTCCTTAAAAAAAAAAAAAAAGAACCTTACTTTAGGGCTCTAAGAGATGCCAAAAAGTTCACTGATATGAAGTAAAGACAGTCACTGATTATTGTTATTGTTAGGAATAACAATGTTGGAAGCCAAAGCATTCATGCTGAATATGACGACTGATATTCTAGTTATTTTCCAAAGCAAGCAAAATAAAGATGTAATAATTTGGTTACCAAAGAGAATTCTTCAGACTTATTCTCAAACAGGAAAAGCTAATTTAATATATGCTAATATAGGCGCATTCCCATTATACTCTTTTACAGAACTTATATTTCAATTAGTAACCAAATATTTATGTAAACTCCTTATGAGCAGACATAATTTTTATTCACCATTGTATCCCCAACACTTGGCACCAGTGTCTAGCACATAGGAAACACTCAATTATTATTTCTTAAAGGAATGAGTGAATAGATGAAAAAAATGAATGAACAAATACTGGTTGTAGATAATTCTTCTGCCATGAGATGCCATGAGACCAGAAGAATCCTGATGAAAAAAGAGAAAAGTATGGACCAAATTACAAATTCTCAATGGAATCTAGACTTTCTGGAATGAATGAGGCCGGATACCCCACAAATACTGCCTGAAATAATATTTAAACTTTAAACCTTAAACCAAAACTATTCCTTGAAGTCCTCATTAAACAAACAAACAAAAAAAAAAGTTTATCTTAACTAGTAAAGTACATCTGCTCTGAGTTTGTGCTGTTTTAAAGAATTATCTATATGAGAACAAATTGAGGAAGGCAACTCAAAAGGTTAGATGGTGTAATGGGTTGAATTGTGTCCCCTCAAAATATGTGTCAATTTGGTTAGGCCATGTGTGGTTGTCCTCCATTTTGTGATTTTCCTATGTGTTATAAATCATAATCTCTGCCTGTGGTTAAAGAGGATTAGGGTGGGATATAACACCCTTGCTCAGGTCACATCCCTGACCCAATGTAAAAGGATTTTCCCTGGGATGTGACCTGCTCCACCTTAGGAAAGAGAAGCAAGCAGAGAGTTGGGGACCTTATACCACCAGGAAAGCAGCACTAGGAGCAGGGCGCGTCCTTTGGACCCTGGGTCCCTCTACCTGAGAAGCTCCTTGACCATGGTAAGACTGAGGACAAGGACCTTCTTCCGGAGCCAACAGAGAAAGAAAGCCTTCCCCTGGAGCTGATGCCTTGAATTTGGACTTTTAGCCTACTTTACTGAGAGGAAATAAATTTCTCTTTGTTAAAGCCATCCACTTGTGGTATTTCCATTATAGCAGCTCTAGATGACTAAGACAGATGGAAAGCTCAGGAGGCAGTAAGTTTAAAATAATGGTGGTTGAATATATGGAAAAGGAAAATGAGAATGATAGCACATCTTGGAGCATGTATACAATGCCACTGAATTGTACATGTAGAAACTGTTAAAACCGTATGTTTGTGACTATGTATACTTTCACCAAAAATAAATCAGTCAACACTGAATGTAGAAAAGTCTACAGTTTATATTAATCTCTAAGAAAACTGAAAAAATGTAGTTTAATTCACTCATTCATCAATATTCCAAATATCTTACTGAAAACTTACAATATATAAAGCACTGTACAATGTACTATAATGTACATAACACACTGTTCTAGGAGGGTTATATACACTAACCTATTTAAACCCCACAACATTCCTACAATATAGTTACATTATCATCTACTTTACATGAAAGCTGAGATACAAAAAAAGATTAACTTATGAAAGATCACAAAAACATAAAAGTACATCTCTCCCCACAAGAACTTCAAACTCTGAGAGGACAAATAACTCTTACACACAAATAATTATAAAAACGAGCAAATGTAAAAATAAAATACTTTTAAGAATAAACAAATAATTTTTTTTTTTTTTAATTTTATTTAAAAGCCCACCTCTCGTCTGTCAGTTTCTCATACTCTGGTGGCTTGGGTGTTGCTGTTATGCTGGAAGCTATGCCACCAGTATTTCAAATATTAGCAGGGTCACCCATGGTGGACAGGTTTCAGCACAGCTTCCAGACTAAAACAGACTAGGAAGAAGGACCTGGCGATCTACTTCTAAAAAGAAACTGATCAGTGAAAACGTTGTGAACAGCGGTGAAACATTACCTGATATAAAGCCAGAAAATGAGCCCCACAGGATGGAAGGCACTCAAAATATGACTAGGGAAGAGAGGCCTCTTAAAATAGAGTTGATGTTAATGACACGGATGGAGTCAAGCTTTTGGGACCTTCATTTGCTGATGTGGAATGACTCAAAATGAGAAGAAACAGCTGTAAACTTACATTAATAATCAGAATGTGGAACACATGAAGTATGAATCTATGAAAATTGAAGTTGACAAAAATGAAATGCATAAACGTCAGTATCCTAGGCATTAGTGAGTTGAACTGGACTGGTACTGGTGATTTTGAATTGGACAATCATATGGTCTACTGTGCCAGGAGTGACAAGTTGGAGAGCAATGGCGTCACATTCATCATAAACAAGAACATTTTGAGATCTATCCTGGAGTACAATGCTGTCAGTGCTAGCATTAATATCCATATGCCTACAAGGAAGACGAGTTAATGTAACTATTATTCAAATTTAATCATCAGCCACTAATGTCAAAGATGAAGAAATTGAAGATTTTTACCAACTTCTGCAGTCTGAATTTGATCAAACATGCTATCAAGATGCATAATTACTGGTAAGTGGAATGCAAAAGGTGGAAATAAAGAGGAAGGATCAGTAGTTGGAAAATATTGCCTTGATGATAGAAATGATACTGGAGAGCGTGTGATAGAATTTTGCAAGACCATTGACTTATTAATTGAAAATACCTTTTTTCAACAACATAAACAGGGACTATACACATGGACTTGGTCAGATGGAGGACACAGGAATTGAATCGACTACATATGGGAAAGAGACTATAGAGAAGCTCAACATCATCAGTCAGAACAAGGCCAGGGGCTGACTACGGAACAGACCATCATTTCTCCTATGCAAGCTCCAGTCGAAGCAGAATAAAATTTTAAGAAGTCCACCCGAGCCAAAGAATCACCTTCAGTATATGCCACCTGAATTTAGAGACCATCTCAAGAATAGATTTTATGCACTGAACACTAATGAATGAAGACTAGACAAGTTGTGGGATGACATCAAAGACACCATACATGAAGAAAGCAAAAGGTCACTAAAAAGACAGGAAAGAAAGGAAAGACCAAAATGGATATCAGAAGAGACTCTGAAACTTGCACTTGAAGGTAGAGTAGCTAAAGCAAATGGAAGAAATAATGAAGTAAAAGAGCTGCACAGAGATTTCCAACAGCAGCTTGAGAAATAAAGTAAAGTATTGTAACGAATTGCACAAAGACCTGGAGTTAGAAAGGGAAGAACATCACTGGCATTTCTTGGGCCAGAAGAACTGAAGAAAAAATTGAAGACTTGAGTTGCAATTACTGAAGAATTCAGCGGGCAAATGACTGAATGATGCAGTAAGCATCAAAAGAAGATGGAGGGAATACACAGAATCACTGTACCAAAAAGAACTGGTTGCACTCAACCATTTCAGGAGGTTACATATAATCAGGAACTAATGGCGCTGAAGGAAGAAGCCCAAGCTGCACCGAAGCATTGTCAAAACACAAGGCTTCAGGAATTGACAGAATACCAATTAAGATGTTTCAGTAAACAAATGCAACACTGGAAGTGCTCACTCATCTATGCCAAGAAATTGGGAAGACAGCTACCTGGACAGTCAACTGGTAACAATCCATATCTGTGCCCATTCCAAAGAAAGGCGATTCAACAGAATGTGGAAATTATCAAATAATAACAATAGAATCACACACAAGTAAAATTTTGCTGAAAATAACTCAAAAGCAGTCGCAGCAGTACATCGACAGGGAACTGTCAGAAATTCAAGCCGGATTTAGAAGACACGCAACGAGGGGTATTATTGCTGATGTCAGATCGATCCTGGCTGAATGCAGAGAATACCAGAAAGATGTTTACTTGTGTTTTACTGACTATGCAAAGGTATTCAACTGTGTGGATCATAAGTTATGGATAACATTGCAAAGAATGGAAATTCCAGAATACTTAATTGTGCTCACACGGAACCTGTACATACACCAAGAGGCAGTTGTTCGAACAGAACACAGGGATACTCTGTGATTTAAAATCAAGATAGGTGTATGTCAGGTTTGTATCCATTCACCATACTTTTTCAATCTCTATGCTGAGGAAACAATCCAAGAAGCTGGACTATATGAGAAAGAACACGGCACCAGGGTTGGAGGAAGACTTATTAACAACCTGTGTTGTGCAAATGACACAACCTTGCTTGCTCAGTGTGAAGAGGACTTGAAGCACTTACTGATGAAGATCAAAGACCACAGCCTTCAGCATGGATTATACCTCAACATAAAGAAAACAAAAATCCTCACAACTGGACCAATAAGCAATATCATGATAAACAGAGAAAAGATTGAAGTTGTCAAGGATTTCATTTTATTTGGATCCTCAATCAATGCACATGGAACAGCAGTCAAGAAATCAAACGATGTATTGCATTGGGCAAATCTGCTGCAAAAGACCTCTTTAAAGTGTTAAAAATCAAAGATGTCACTTTAAGGACTAAGGTGTGCCTGACCCAAGCACACCTTAAATTGTGTCCCCAAAAGTTATGTGTCATGATTGGCTAGGACATGATTCCCAGTATTGTGTGGTTGTCCTCCATTTTGTGATCTGATGTAATTTTCCTATGTGTTGTAAATCCTCATCTCCGCCTGTGGTTAATGAAGCAAGATTAGATTATGTTAAAGAGGATTAGGGTAGGATGCAACACCCTTACTTGTGTCTCAGCCCTGATCAGTTGTAAAGGTAGTTTCCCTGAGGTGTGGCCTGCATCATCTTTTATTTTACCGGAGAGAAAATTGAGCAGAGAAATAGGCACCTCATACCACCAACAAAGAAGTGCCAGGAGCAGAGCATTTCCTTCAGATCTGGGGTCTCTGCACTGAAAAGCTCCTAAACCAGGGGAGATTGATGTTAAGGACCATTCCTCAGAACCTACAGAGACAGAAAGCCTTCCTCTGGAGCCGGCACCCTGAATTGAGACTTCTAGCCTCTGAAACTGTGAAAGACTAAATTTCTATCTGCCAAAACCATGTACTTATGGTATTTCTGTTACAGCAGCGCTAACACTGTAGCATTTTCAATCACTCCATATTCATGCAAAGCTGGACAATAAATATGGAAGCACGAAGAAGAATTGATGCTTTTGAATGATGGTGTTGGCGAAGAATACTGAATACACTATGGACTGCCAGAAGAACGAACAAATCTCTCTTGGAAGAAGTACAGCCAGAATGCTCCTTAAAAGCAAGGATGGCAAGACTTCGTTTCACGTACTTTGGATATGTTATCAGGGGGAAAAAGTCCCTGGAGAAGGGCATCATGCTTGGTAAAGTAGAGGGTAAGCAAAAAGAGTAAGACCCTCAACCAGATGGACTGACGCAGTAGCTACAACAATGTACTTAAACATAGCAACGACTGTAGGATGGCGGGGGACCAGGCAGTGCTTCATTCTGTTGTATACAGGGTCAATATGAGTAGGAGCTGACTTGATGGCATCTAACAACAATTTAAAAGCATGGTTAAAGTTTTAGATTGTCTGGGATGGCAGAGAACGTATGGCAGAAAAACGATTCTCAAAGGTAAGCTAAGGACGTTTTGGATGGAACACACTAAGCACTACAGAAAATTTAGAATCCTGGGTCCCTGTGTATTAATGATGATAGCAGTCCCCGAATACTATGACAACCAAGACTATGCTGACACATTTCCAAATAAAAGGGAAAGATAGGTTGGAGCCAAATAATGGAAGGTTCACCAACACCAGGTTCGGGCTTTTATACTCAGTATTCAACAAGAAGCCACTATGTATTTACTTTAAAAATAATTGTTTCACTGAAAATGAACAGAAACAATTCAGTACATAAAATAATTCAAACAAAATGAAATATTTAAAGTCTTCTTGTCACTTAAGTCATCCAGTTTCCCTCCATAAAGGCAAATATTATTGATAATTTCTTATGCATCTTCCCTGAAATAATCTATAGCTATACAAGCATATATACCCATCTTTTGTTTTTACAAAAGAGAATCACACTAAGCACATTTTTCCATCCTTTGCTTATTCATTGAAGACTTCTAAGCTTGGGAATGACATCACCATATCTATATTTTAGAAACAACTAAGATGGATCAAAAGTGTGGCTACGGGGTAGATGGTAGCTATGGGAAAAAGTCAGTGAATGGGGCTAGAGTAACAAGATAGAAAGCTCTTATAATAATCTGAATTATGGTATCAAGAGAATGGATTAATACTACATATCAAGAGTACAAAAGAACAAAGAGTGATAAATAAAAAGAAGAAATTAATAGGTAAACATTATTTGGATCCTGACTCAAACAAACCAACTTTAAAAATAAATAAATAAAACTATGGGAAAATTGAACAAATCTGAATAAAGATGTGATATTAAAAGGTATTAAGGAAAAAGGTTATTAAGGGATAAATATTTTTAGGAATAATAACGGTATTATAGTTACGCTTTTAAAAGACGCATTGTCTTGGTATGTAACAGAGATATATAATGTTTACATTCGAAACATGATTTGCCTCAAAATAATCAGAGAACATCGATTGAGAAATCAGACAAACTTATATCGCACATCCTATAATGCAATTCTCTGCTTTTAGCCAGGATTCATCTGACATTAGCAACGATATCCCTCGTTATCAAAACGATGTTTACCTGTGCTTTTTTGACTATGCAAAGGCATGTGGCTGTGTGGATAATAACAAACTATGGATAACATTGTGAAGAACGGAAATTCCAAAACACTCAAATCATTCTCCTGTGGAACCTGCTCATAGATCAAGAGGCAGTTGTTCCAACAGAACAAGTGGATACTGTGTGGTTTAAAATCAGGAAAGGTGTGTGTCAGGGCTGCATTCTTTCACCATACTTCCCCAATCTGTATGTTGAGCAAATAATCCGAGAAGCGGGACTATGTGAAGAAGAGCGAGGCATCAGGACTGGAGGAAGACTCAGTTAACAACCTGCATTATGCAGATAATACCATCTTGCTTCCTGACCTAAAAGTGAAGAGGACTGGAAGCACTTACTAATCAAGATCAAAGACCGTAGTCTTCAGTATGGATTACACCTCAACATAAAGAAAACAAAAATCCTCACAACTGGACCAGTAAGCAACATCATGATAAACAGAGAAAAGACTGAAGTTGTCAAGGATTTTGTTTTACTTGGATCCATAATCAGCACCTATGGAAGCAGCAGTTAAGAAATCAAAAGATGCATTGCACTGGGCAAATTTTCCGCAAAAAAATCTCTTTAAAATGTTAGAAAGCAAAGATGTCATTTTAAGGACTAAGGTGCACCTGACCCAAGACATGGTGTTTTCAATCACTTCATATGCATGTGAAAGCTGGACAACGAATAAGGAAGGCCAAAGAAGAGCTGACACCTTTGAACTGTGGTGTTGGTGAAGAATATTGAATAAACCACTGACTGCCAAAAGAACAAACAAATCTGTCTTAGAGGAAGTATAGCCAGAATGCTCCTTAGAGGTAAGGATGACAAGATTTCGTCCCACATACTTTGGGCGTGTTATCAGGAGGGACCAATCCCTGGAGAAGGACATCATGCTTGGTAAAGTAGAGGATCAGTGAAAAAAGAGGAAGATCCTCAAACAAGATGACTGACACAGTGGTTGCAATAATGGGTTCAAGCATAACAACGATCATGAAGATGTCACAGGACTGCGCAGTATTTCGTTCTACTGTACATGGGTTGCAATGAGTCTTGACTCGATGGCACCTAGCAACAACAACATAATGCTATTTATTTATTGTATGGCAAGTTACATAATCTCAATAAGGCTCATTTTCTCATCTGTGATAGGAAAAAAAATGCCAATTCACAGGCTTATTATAGAGATTAATTTAAATAATATATGTATAAAAGAATAATCCGAGGGGTTAAGAAAGAGAGTAGCCTGGCTCAGACAGAGATGATAATTACTGATGCATGGTGATGGTTACATGGGGATTAATTATACCACTCTCTATACCATTGAACATGATTAAGATTTCCACAAAAAAAGTTAATTAAGATAAGAATCAAAGAACTTTCACTTCTGGCCAAGATGGAGTAATGGAGACCAGATTTACTCTCTCACCTGAAACAAATTAGAAAACAGACAAAACTTAAGCAAGTTTTCAAGACACTGGACATAATGAAGCAAAAGACAAGGATTCCTGAGACATGGAAAATGAAATGAGCTTTAGGATAGTTTCCTGATCATGACACAAGAAAGAGTGCCCAGGCAGAGTCCAACGGACTCCCTGACTTGAGTAGACAGAACTGAGAATACAGGAAACCAGGGTGGTTAGACTCACACAACAGAGTAACATAAAGGAGGGTGGCACAGAAAGAGAACTACGAAGATCTGCAAATGGTCTCTCTTGAGTGTTCAGCAGAATACTGATCAGCACATGTATGTTAGGAAACTACCTGAAGCCAGAAAAAGAACCACCTGAAAAGATTAGAGGAAAGAATACTCAACACTTACATTTTTATTGCTGTTATGTGCTGTGAGACAATTTTAACTCACAGTGACTGTATGTGACAAAGTAGAAATCCATAGGGATTTCTGGGCTCTAACCTTTATTTTTTATTTTTTTTTTAACCTTTATAGGAGCAGATCACCAGGTATTTCTCCTGTGGAGCCACTAGGTGGATTCAAACCGCCAACCTTTAGGTTAGCAGCTGAGCACTTAACTGTTGCGTCAGCAGGGCTACTTCAGCACTTACGCAGGGCTATGAATAGTTTCTGTTTCCGAAAGTCAGATTAAAAAGCTTCATAATTCTCTAGAGAAATGGGTACTCAGAATGGTTTTGCTTCAGCAGTGGAATGTAATTAGTGCTACATTAAACACGCTCAGCTGCTAACTGAGAGGTTGGCAGTTTGAACACACCCAGCAGTTTCGTAGGAGAAAGAACTGGAAGTCTGCTTCCATAAAGATTACAGCCAAGAAAACCCTATAGGGCAGTTCTACATTGTCAAATGGGGTCACTATGATTCAAAATCAACTCAATGGCACATACCAACAATAACAACAACACTAAACACTACTCTGGTCCCACTTAACAAATCTTAAAAGCAAGACGCATAAAGATGAAAGTGTCCCAAGTAACTTAATTGTGTCGCAGAAGAAAGTTCAAAAATATTTATTGAATTACATACCTATTCAGCAGTCAACAAAATAAAAGTCATACTGTCTAGTATTTAATCAAAAAGTGTCAGACATGAAAAGTAGAAAAATACTATGCATAATGTATAGAAAACACACAAAAGTGACACAGATGTTCGAATTCGCAAAGACAAAACAATCGCTATAGCTAAATTCTATATGTTCAAATAACTACGGAAAAAATGAAACCCTGGTGGTATAGTGGTTAAGTGCTACGGCTGCTAACCAAAGGGCAGCAGTTCGAATCCGCCGGGTGCTCCTTGGAAACTCTATGAGGACAGTTCTATTCTGTCCTGTAGGGTCGCTATAAGTCAGAACCGACTCGACGGCACTGGACTGGGTAAAGAACAGACAAAGACATGAATTTAACCTCTAGCGATAAAAGTTACAATTTCTGAGATGCTAGAACACTATATGGAATTAATAGCAGATTAGAAATTGCAGAAGAAAATATTAGTGAACTTGAAAACATGGTAACAGAAACTAACAAAAATACAGGTATGTTGTTGCTGTTAGGTGCCGTCAAGTTGGTTCAGACTCGGAGGTGAGGCCAAGATGGCAGAATAGTCAGATGCTTCTGGCCATCCCTCTTACAACAAAGACCCAAAAAATCAAGTGAAACAATTATATTTATGCCAGCTCCACTAATGTGGGGAGCTCAGGACAGAAGTGCATCCTGTCCAGGCATAAACAGTACACGGACTTTGAATACCTTTCCCCTCTGCATGGACCTGTGTGGGCCTATTCCAGGAGAAGAGGCCCTTGCTGGAAGACTGCGACTGTTTAAGCTGTGCGGTGGAGAGACGGGGGTTTGATATATGACATGGCTTTGCCTATTAAACAGGGTCCTCGTCTACCCACATGAGGGGCCTAAGGACTAGTATCTCCACTCAGATCACTCAGCCACCCGTGACAGGTGTCCAGGGGTAACTGATACCTCCCAGTCCTTACAACCAAAAGCACCGGGTGCCCATGGTCCATCTGCAGAACGCACCCTCCTCTATGCTCTAGGGAACAGGGATGTGCTCTCCTCAGAGACACTCGAGGGATGATTCTCAGCCCCCTCCCCTGTTGACAGCCTGACCCCCTACTGCAACCAGATACCTGGACCTACACCAATAAACCCTGCCCCTCTAAGACTGTACGGCAGAGCCAGTACCACACACTTGATGACCAGCTACCTGGACACCTAAGCTGAATCCATACAAGAAAAGTAAGTGCACTTAAAAGCTCATATACATGAGAACAGCTCTAGCCATCTCGTGACAGGACATTAGAGCCCCAAAGGGAAAAATGATCAAGCTAGCTCACTCAAGCATCCCATTTGGGCTTATCAAAACAAAACAAACAAAACCAAATATAAAATGAACTAATAACTTATAGATGGCTTGGAGCCAACAGTCAATACCAAACTACATAAAGAAACAGACCATGATCACTTCAACAAGCTCTCAAAACAGAGAATCACAGGATCTTCTAGATGAAGGTGACTTCCTAGAATTACCAGATGCAGAATTCAAAATATTAATACACAGAACTCTTCAAGACATAAGTAAAGGAGATCAGGCAATATGCAGAACAAGCCAAGAAACGAACAGATAAAACAGTTAAAGAAATTAAAAAGATTCTTCAAGAACATAATGAAAAATTTAATAAGCTGCAAGAGTCCTTAGAGAGACAGAAATTAGAAATTCAGAAAATTAACAATAAAATTACAGAATTAGACAACTCAAAAGAAAGTCAGAGTAGCAGAATTGAGCAGATGGAAAGCAGAATTGGTGAGGTTGAAGATAAAGCACTTGGCACCAATATCTTTAAAGAAAAATCAGATAAAAGAATTTTAAAAAATGAAGAAACCTTAAGAATCATGTAGGACTCTATCGAGACAAATCACCTACGAGTGATTGGAGTACCGGAACAAGGAGGGATAACAGAAAATACAGAGAGAATGACTGAGGAGTTGTTGGCAGAAAACTTCCCTGATATCATCAAAGATGAGAAGAAATCAATCCAAGATGCTCATCAAACTCCACATAAGGTAGATTTGAAAAGAAAGTTACCAAGACATATTATAATCAAACTTGCCAAAACCAAAGATAAAGAGAGAATTTTAAGAGCAGCTAGGATAAAAGAAAAATCACCTACAAAGGACAGTCAAAAACAATAAACTCGTACTACTTGCCAGAAACCATGCAGGCAAGAAGGCAATGAGATGACTTATATAAGGCACTGAAGAAAAAAACCGCCAGCCAAGACTCATATTTCCAGCAAAACTGTATCTCAAATATGAAGGTGAAATTAGGACATTTCCAGATAAACAGAAGTTTAGGGATTTCGTAAAAACCAAACCAAAACTACAAGAAATACTGCAGGGAATTCTTTGGTTAGACAACCAATAATGTCAGGTATCAACCCAAGACTAGAACAGTGAATGGAGCAGTCAGATGTCAATCCAGACAGGGAAATCACAACAATAAATCAAGATTAAAAAAAGCTCAAAACCGGAAACAATGATGCCATTATGTAAAAGAAGACCACGTTAAAATAATAAAGAGAGACAAAGAAATGCAGTCAAAGATCTTTCATATGGAGAGGGAAACAATGTCATATAAAGAAATAAAAGTTAGGTTTAAACTTAGAAAAATAGGGATAAATATTAAGGTAACCGCAAAGGAGACTAACTATCCTACTCATAAAATAAATCACAAGAAAAAAATAGAGACTCAGCAGAAAGAATATCAACAACAAATAAGAGGAAAAGACAATATATAAACTTCTCTGCACTAAAAATTAAGTGGAAAAAAGAAACTGTCAACAACACACAAAAAAAGACATCAAAATGACAGCACTAAACTCATGCCTGTCCATAATTATGTGGAATGTTAACGGACTAAATGCACCAATAAAGGACAGAGAGTGGCACAATGGATAAACAAACACGATCCGTCCATATGCTGCCTACAAAAGACACACCTTAGGCTTAGAGACACAAACTAAAACTCAAAGGATGGAAATAAATATATCAAGCAAACAACAATTAAAAAAGAGTAGGAGTGGCAATATTAATTTCTGACAAAATAGACTTTAAAGTTAAATCCACCACAGAGGATAAGGAAGGGCACCATATAATGATTAAAGGGACAATATACCAGGAGGATACCACCATATTAAATATTTATGCATCCAATGAGAGGGATGCAAGATACATAAAACAAACTCTAACAGCATTGAAAAGTGAGATAGACAGCTCCACAATTATACTAGAAGACTTCAACGCACCACTTTCAGAGAAGGACAGGACATCCACAAAGAAGATCAAGAAAGACACAGAAGACCTAAATGCCAAAATCAACCAACTCGACCTTATAGACATACACAGAACACTCCGCCCAACAGCAGCCAAGTATACTTTCTTTCCTAGGGCACATGGAACATTCTCTAGAATAGACCACATGTTAGGTCATACAGCAAGCCTTAGCAGAATCCAAAACATTGAAATATTACAAAGCATCTCCTCTGACCACAAGGCCATAAAAGTAGAGATCAATTACAGAAAAAGCAGGGAAAAGAAATCAAACATTTGGAAACTAAACAATACCCTATTCAAAAAAGACTGGGCTACAGAAGACAATAAGGATGGAATAAAGAAATTCATAGAATCCAATGAGAATGAAAACACTTCCTATCAGAACGTTTGGAACACAGAGAAAGCAGTGCTCAGAGGTCAATCTATATCAATAAATGCATACATAGAAAAAGAAGAAAGGGACAAAATCAAAGAATTATCCCTACAACTTGAACAAATAGAAAGCAACAAAAGAAACCTTCAGGCACTAGAAGGAAGTATCTCTATTTGCAGCTGACATGATCTTATACACAGAAAACCCTAAAGAATCCTCAAGAAAACTACTGGAAGTAATAGAAGAGTTTAGCAGAGTATTAGGGTACAAGATAAGCATACAAAAATCAGTTGGATTCCTCTACACCAAAAAAAAGAACATCGAAGAGGAAATCACCAAATCAATACCATTTACAGTAGCCCCCAAGAAGATAAAATACTTAGGAATAAATCTTACCAGAGATGTAAAAGACTTATACAAAGAAAACTATAGTACACTTCTGCAAGAAACCAAAAGACACTTATATAAGTGGAAGAACATACCTTGCTCGTGAATAGGAAGACTTAACATTATAAAAATGTCTATTCTACCAAAAGCGATCTGAACATTTAATGCAATTCCAATCCAAATTCCAACGACATTCTTTAATGAGATGGAGAAACAAATCACCAACTTCATATGGAAGCGAAAGAGGCCCTGGATAAGTAAAGCATTACTGAAAAAGAAGAACAAAGTGGGAGGCCTCACTCTACCTGATTTTAGAACCTATCATGCTGCCACAGTAGTCAAAACAGCCTGGTACTGGTACAACAATAGGTACATAGACTAACGGAACAGAATTGAGAATCCAGACATAAGTCCATCCACATACGAGCAGCTAATATTTGACAAAGGCCCAAAGTTAGTTAAAAGGGGAAAAGACGGTCTTCTTAACAAATGGTGCTGGCATAACTGGATATCCATCTGCAAAAAAAAAATGAAACAGGACCCACACCTCACTCCATACACGAAAACAAACTCAAAATCGATCAAAGGCCTAAATATAAAATCTAAAATGATAAAGATCATGGAAGAAAAATAGAGATAACGCTAAGAGCCCTAATACATGGCAATAAACAGTAAACAAAACATTACTAACAACGCAGAGGAGAAACTAGACAACTGGAAGCTTCTAAAAGTTAAACACCTGTGCTCATCCAAAAACTTCATCAAGAGAGTAAAAAGATTACCTACAAACTGGGAAAAGCTTTTTACCTATGACATTTCCGATCAGCGTCTGATCTCTAAAATCTACGTGATTCTGCAAAAACTTAACAACAAAAAGACAACCCAATTAAAAAATGGGCTAAAGATATGAACAGACACGTCACTAAAGAAGATAATCAGGTGGCTAAGAGATACATGAGGAAATGCTCACAATCATTAGCCATTACAGAAATGCAAATCAAAACTACAATGCAATTCCCTCTCACCCCAACAAGGCTGGCAGTATTCCAAAAAACATAAAATAATAAATGTTGGAGAGGTGGTGGAGAGACTGGAACACTTACACACTGCTGGTGGGAACGTAAAATGGTGCAACCACTTTGGAAATCGATATGGTGCTTCCTTAAAAAGCTAGAAATAGAACTACCATACGATCCAGCAATCCTACTTCTGGAATACATCCTAGAGAAATAAGAGCCTTTACATGAATACATATATACACACCCATGTTCTTTGCAGCACTGTTTATAATAGCAAAAAGATGGAAGCAACCAAGGAGCCCATCAACAGACGAATGGAAAAATAAATTACAGTGTATTCACACAATGGAATACCAGGCATCGATAAAGAACAATGATGAATCCGTGAAACATTTCATAGCATGGAGGAATCTGGAAGGCATTATGCTGAGTGAAATTAGTCAGTTGCAAAAGGAAACATATTGTATAAGACCACTATTGTAAGAACTCAGGAAATAGTTTAAACACAGAAGAAAATATTCTTTGATGGTTACGAGGGTGTGGAGGGAGGGAGAGGGGGATTCACTAATTAGATAGTAGACAAGAACTAATTAAGGTGAAGGGAAAGACAACACACAATACAGGCGAGATCAGCACAACCTGACTAAATCAAAAGCAAAGAAATTTCCAGAATAAACTGAATGCTTCGAAGCCCAGCTTATCAGGGCCAGGGGTTTGGTCATGATGGTTTCAGGGGACATCTAAGTCAATTGGCATAACGAAATCTATTTAGAAAACATTCTGCATCCCACTTTGGAGGGTGGTGTCTGGGGTCTTAAACGCTAGCAAACGGCCATCTAAGATGCATCAATTGGTCTCAACCTACCTGGAGCAAAGGAGAATGAAGAACGCCAAAGACACATGGTAATTATGAGCCCAAGAGACAGAAAGGGCCACAGAAACCAGAGACTACATCAGCCCGAGACCAGAAGAACTAGATGGTGCCTGGCTACAACCAATGACTGGCCTGACAGGGAACACAACAAAGAAACCCTGAGGGAACAGGAGAGTGTGGGATGCAGACCCCAAATTCTCGTAAAAAGACCAGACTCAACGGTCTGACTGAGACTAGAATGACCCCAGGGGTCATGGTCCCCAGACGCTCTGTTAGCCCAAGACAGGAACCACTCCTAAAGGTAACTCTTCAGACAGGGATTGGACTGGACTATGGGACAAACAATGATACTAGTGAAGAATGAACCTCTTGCATCAAGCAGGCACATGAGAGTATGGTGGCATCTCCTTTCTGAAGGGGAGACGAGAGGGTAGAGAAGGTCAGAAGCTGGCCGAATGGACACGAAAAGAGAGAGTGGAGGGAAGGAGTATGCCGCCTCATTGTTGTTGTTGTTGTTGTTAGGTGCCGTCAAGTCCATTCCAACTCACAGTGACCCTATGCTATACAGAATGAAATGCCGCCCGGTCCTAAGCCATCCTTACAATCATTGTTATGCTTGAGCTCATTGTTGCAGCCACTGTGTCAATCCACCTCGTTGAGGGTCATCTTCTTTTCCACTCACTCTGTACTCTGCAAAGCATGATGCCCTTCTCCAGAGACTGATCCTTCCTGACAACATGTCCAAAGTACGTAAGATGCAGTCTCGCCATCCTTGCTTCTAAAGAGTATTCCAGTTGTACTTCTTCCAAGACAGATTTGTTCATTCTTTTGGCAGTCCATGGTATATTCAATATTCTTCGCCAACACCACAATTCAAAGGCATCAATTCTTCTTCAGCCTTCCTTATTCATTGTCCAGCTTTCACATGCATATGATGTGATTGAAAATACCATGGCTTGGGTCAGGCACACCTTAGTCTTCAAGATGACATCTTTGCTTTTGAACACTTTCAAGAGGTCTTCTGCAGTAGGCTTGCCCAACGTAATGCATCTTTTGATTTCTTGACTGCTGCTTCCGTGGGTGTTGATTGTGGATCCAAGTAAAATGAAATCCTTGACAACCTCAGTCTTTTCTCCGTTTATCATGATATTGCTCATTGGTCCAGTTGTGAGGATTTTTTTTTTTTTTTTAATGTTGAGGTGCAATCCATACTGAAGGCTGTGGTCTCTGATCTTTATTAGTAAGTGCATCAAGTCTTCTTCACTTTCAGCAAGCAAGGCTGTGTCATCTGCATAACACAGGTTGTTAATAAGTCTTCCTCCAATCCTGATGCCCCGTTCTTCTTCATATAGTCCAGCTTCTCAGATTATTTGTTCAGCAAATCCTTTTGGTTTTCTAACTCCAGGTCTTTGCACATTTCATTATAATATTTTACTTTGTCTTCTCAAGCAACCCTTTGAAATCTCTGCTCAGCTCTTTTACTTCATCATTTCTTCCTTTCAGTTTAGCTACTCTGTGTTCAAGAGCAACTTTCAGAGTCTCCCATCTATAGCCTTACAAAACGTATTTTTTAAATAATAAGACTTGAAAGTCAAAAGTACTCCTTGCTGCATGGGCTTCAGAATGGATCTTGTGTTAGCAGACATGAAAACAACATTAATCTCCTTGTACATTTCTATTGCATCTCTGGTGACCAAGTGCATTGCCAATGAGCAGTAATATTTTTTTTCTCATTCAAAAATTTATACACAGATTGTTTTGGTACACTGGTTGCAATCCCTGCAACGTGTCAGTACTTTTCCTCTTTACCTTTACATCCTGGGTTCCCCACATCCATTTGTCCAGGTTTTCTGTCCTTTCCTGCTTTCTTGTCTTTGCTTTGGGCAGGTGTTGCCCATTAGGTCTACTATACTTGAGTCAACTAAGAAGCACATTCCTCACATGTGTTATTGTTTGTTTTATAGACCTGCCTAATCTTTGGCTGAAAGTGGACTTCAAGAGTAGCTCCAGTTCTGAGTTAGCAGGGTTTCCAGGGGCCTTAGTCTTGGGGATCCCTGCATTCTCTGTCAGATCAGTAAGTCTGTTCTGTAAGTTTTAATTTTGTTCTATATTTTTCTCCTGCTCTGTCTGGAACCCTCTATTGTGATCCCTCTCAGAGCAACTGGTGGTGGTAGCCAGGCACCATCTAGTTCTTCTGGACTCAGGCTGGTGGAGGCTGTGGTTCATGTGGTCGATTAGTCCTTTGGACTGAATGAGCAATAATATTTTGAAAGGAATTTTTTTTTTTTTTTGGTAAGTACTGGGTCTCAAAAACTCAGCAATCCATTTTGTAAACAGGTGTGCTCTCTTCCAGGCTAAATGTTGTTCCATTTATAGAGCACAGGTAGAGCAGACTTAGCACAATTCTTATGGGCCCAAAGATTTTCAGAATTGTAAATAAGCATCGGCTTCAAAAAAAATTTTTTTTTTCGACTTAAGTTCACCAGCTGCATTATGCCCTATCAAGAAAGTTATAGCTTTGAAGCCAGGCATTGACTTCTCCTCTCTAGCTATATGCTTCCAATATAAGGCTGTTTCATCTACATTGAAAATCTGTTGTTTAGGTAGCAAGTGGCGATCTAAGATGCATCAGTTGGTCTCAACCCACCTGGAGCAAAGGAGAATGAACAACATCAAAAACAGAATGTAAGTATGAGCCCAAGAGACAAAAAGAGCCACATAAACCAGAGACTCCATCAGCCTGAGACTAGAAGAACTAGATGGTACCTGGCTACCATCAATGACTGCCCTGACAGGGAACACAACAGAGAATCCCTGATGGAGCAAGAGAACAGTGGGATGCAGACTTCAAATTCTCATAAAAAAAACCAGACTTCCAGTCCAAAGGACTAATGGACCACATCTAACACAGCCTCCACCAGACTGAGTCCAGAACAATGAGATGGTACCTGGCTATCACCACTGACTGTTCTGACAGGGATCACAATAGAGGGTCCCAGACAGAGCTGGAGAAAAATGTAGAACAAAATTCTAACTGGAAAAGAAAGACCAGACTTGCTGGCCTGACAGAGACCGAAGAAACCCCGAGAGTATGGCCCCTGGACACCCTTTCAGCTCAGAAATGACATCACTCCTGAGGTTTACCTTCAGCCAAAGATTAAACAGGCCCATGGAACAAAGCAAGACTGAAGGGGTGTACCAGCCCTGGGGCAGGGACTGGAAGGCAGGAGGGAACAGGAAAGCTGGTAATGGGGAGCTCAGGGTTGAAAGGGTAGAGTGTTGCCATGTCATGGGGTTGTTAACCAATGTCATAGAACAATGTGTGTACAGTTTAATGAGAAATTAGTTTGTTCTGTAAACCTTCATCTAAAGTACAATAACAACAACAAAAAAAGAAACAGACATAATGGTCCGGCTGAGACTATAGGGACCCCAGAGGTCATGGCCCCTGGACCCTCTGTTAGTGAGCCCAAGACTCAAACCATTCTCAAAGCCAATTCTTCAGACAGGGATTGGACTGGACTATAAGACAGAAATTGATACTGGTGAGTGAGCTTCTTGGCTCACATAGACATATGAGACTATGTGAGCAGCTCCTGCCTAGAGGTGAGATGAGAAAGCAGAAGGGGGCCGGCGCTGGTTGAATGGACACGGGGAATACAGGGTGGAGAGGAGGAGTGTGCTGTCACATTAAGGGGAGAGCAGCTAGGTTTACATAGCAAGGTGTGTATAAGTTTTTGTATGAGAGACTGACTTGAATTGTAAACTTCTACTTAAAACAATATAAACTTTTTTTTTTTTTAAGTTTAAGGAAAATCTGTTGTTTAGTGTAGCCACCTTCATCAATTATCTTAGCCAGATTTTCTGGATAACTTGCTGCAATTACATTAGCACTTACTGCTTCACCTTGCACTTTTATGGGAACGGCTTCTTTCCTTAAACCTCATAAACAAACCTCTGCTAGCTTCAAACTTTCCTTCTGTACCTTCCTCACATCTCTCAGCCTTCACAGAATTGAAGAGTGTTAAGGCCTTGCTTTGGATCAGGCTTTGGCTTAAGGGAATGTTGTGGCTGGTTTGATCTTCTATCCAGACCACTAAAACCTCCTCCATATCAGCAATAAGTCTGTTTTACTTTCTTATTATTCCTGTGTTCACTGGAGTAGCACTTTTAATTTCCTTCAAGAACTTTTCCTTTGCGTTCACAATTTGTCTAACTGGTGCAAGAGGCTTAGCTTTCAGTCTATCTCAGCTTTCAACATGCTTTCCTCACTAAGCTTAATCACTTCTAGCTTTTGATTTAAAGTGAAAGATGTGCAACTCTTTCTTTCACTTGAACACTTAGAGGCCATTGTAGGGTTATTAACTGGCCTAATTTCAATACTGTCGTGTCTCAGGGAATAGGGAGGCCCATGGAAAGGGAAAGAGATAGGGGAAGGGCCGGTCAATGGAGCAGTCAGATCATACACAACATTTATCGATTAGCTTCACCATCATACACCCCAAAACAATTACAGTAGTAACAACAAAGATCACTGATCATACCATAACAGATAAAATAATAATGAAAAAGACTGAAGTACTGCAATAATTACTAAAATGTGACAGAGACACTAAATGAGCACATGCTGTTGGAAAAATGGCACCAACAGACTTGCTCTACACAGAGTTGCCACAAACCTTCAATTTGTAAAAAATGCAATATCTGTGAAGCACAATACAGTGAAGCACAATAAAATGAGGTATGCCTGAACAGAGAAAAAAAGAAACACTAAAAATAAATAAATAAACAGAACATCAGCGAGCTATGGGAGAAATTTAAGTGGCCTAATATATGTAAAACTGAAGTCCCCAAAGGAGAGAAAGGAGGCAGAAAAATATCTTGAGAAGAAATGTCCCAAATCTTTCTAAATTTGATGAAAACTATAAACCCACAGACCCAAGAAGTCAATAAACCCCAAGAAGCAGAAACATGAAGAAAATTACAAAGCCATGTTAATCAAATTGCTCAAAACCAGCCATAGAGAAAATAGTTAGCACAGCCAAGGGGAAAAAAGATATACTGCATACACAGAACAGATGACAGCAGACTTTCTATGTGAAACAATGTAAGTGAGAAGACAGTGGATGAAGAGCATCTAAAAAGTACTGGGGGAGGGGAGAAACTGTGAACCTAGGATTCAATACTCAGCGAAAATAACTTTTAAAAAAAAACACAAACCTTTTTCAGGCCTACAAAAGCTAAAAAAAAAAAAAAAAAAAATTTTTTTTTTAATCCTTAAGACAGAAGAAAAACGGAAATGATAGCAGATGGAACATGGACCTATGCAAAGGAATGAAGAACACTGAAAGTGGTAACTATATGGATAAGTGTTTAAGATTTCTTTCAAGTCTCTTTAAGAGATAACTGACACTTTAAGCAAAAATAATCAAAATCTAGTGTGGAATTTATGGCACAGTTGGGTAGAGAAAAGTTATATTCTATAAATTGTAAAGGTAAACATGTACGCTATAAATACTAAAGGAATGTTTAAAATAACAGAGTTATAGATAATAAACCAACAAAGGGGATAAATTAGAATCATCAAAAATAGTCTAAAAGAAGGTTTTAAAAACGATAGAAAGAAAAACAAAGAACAGATGGGACTAATAGAAAACAAAAACAAAGGTAGTAGGCTTAAGTCTAACTATATTCATAATCACACTAAGTGTAAAAGGTCTAAATGGCCCAATTAAAAGGTAGAGACTGTTAGAATAAAGTACAAAGGAATATACAGTATATTCTTTAAAGAACATATAAATAAACATGTATTGAGTATCTACCAGCTGATTAATAAATCATATAAATTTTAGGCCCTGTAAATTTTAATGAAATCTGCAAATAAAATAAAAATCTATAAAGAACAATGTCATACTTACACCTAACTATTAAACTCAAATATTCAGATCATCGAAAATGTAACTACTGATACTGAACAATTCATGTAGAAATTATCAGTTAGGAACTTAATCTGCTATGTAAACTTTCACTGAAAACACAAGAAAATATCATTAAAATTTATATATATATATATATATTCAAATCATTAAAACCATTAATAATTCAGATACACTAAATAACTTTTTATTATCTCTAGTTTTTTGGCAGGGGGATGGGGTGGGGGGAAACTACCTATTGGGAACATCCTGGGTTAAAGATGCACTACAATCATTTGCCTCCTCTACACCTACAATTGTGTATGCTGAAAATGTTCTACTCTGTCCTATAGGGTCACTATGAGTTGGAAATGGCTCAACAGCAATGGGTTTGGTTTGGTTTGGTTTTTACAAGTGTTATCCCTATTTTGCACATTAAAAAATCAATATTTACTTCTAAGAGGAGAAAAAAAATTTGAGGGAGCTTACTGTCAAGGGCTGTTTTGTCAAGATGATTAATCTCCTGAAAACTCTGTTACAAATAATAAGCAGAAGGCACAGGGCTAAGCAAACAGAAATTTGCTGACCTATGCTCACTACCCACCCCGCCTGAAGAGCTGAAGCAGCTGTGCAATAGCCACACAGCTCCTAATATTATGTTATGTTACACCACAGATGTATCTTGGAAACAAAAGTGCTCTAAATCCTATAATGATATGCTTCTCACCACTGGCCAGGGTCTTCGAACAGCAGACAAGGATTTAGGAACCTCTGATTGATGACGTCTCTGACAGGGTCTCTAACTATAGGATTTTTTTCTTTATCTCCTAAAAGTCTTCTTAAAAAAAAGCACATATAAAACATCTATTTTCTCCTCTCTGCCTGTCCGTCTTTCTGTCAAAGTACATGTACACTAATGGCAGAATTAGAGGATTTTTCCCGTTCCATTTTAGGAGAAATTATGTCCTTGTCTTAGACTTCTAATAAAATATTGCCACTACTTGTATGGAGAGAAAATTACAAGAATCTTTATTCATGCAATAATCTATGTGCAATTACCTATTCAATCTACAAAAATAAATTTTAACACCACAATATTTGCCATATTAATAATATAAAATACGATAATCTTTTATTTTTTTAATTCGAGAGAAAACACTGCTGTAGGAAAAATTCTTAATAAATTAATGACTGCAACAAGCCTTCTCTGAGCTTCCTGGGAGACAAAGTAAGATGGGAAATATATAGGTTATATAGTTTTCACTGTCTCCAAAAAAGGGCACATAAAATTTTTGATAAGATAACATTTTTAAATTTCTATCAGAAATATATCAAATGATTTCCCATATTTAAAAAAAAAACTTTTTGTTAACAAAGTTCATAAAAAATAAAAATGTAATAACAATAGCTAATAAGTACTGACTACTTACTACATCAAAGCACTGTACTAGCAATTTTTATGCACTGTATCATTTCATCTTCAAAATCATCCTAGAAGATAGGTATTATTAATATTCCCATTCATTGTAACTGCACAAGTGATACAGAAATATTCTTTAAATGAATGTCTTTTATATCTTTTATCTATAAAACCCAAAGGGATGACATTAAAATTTTTTAATAATATTTTATTGTGTTTTAAGTGAAAGTTTATACTGTAAATTAGGTTTCCACTTAATAATTTCTATACAAACTGTCACATGCCCTTGGTTACAATTTTACAATGTGTCAGCATTCTCATTATTTCCATTCCATTTGTTCCGTTTCCATTGATCTAGCTTCCCTTCCCCACCTTACAGTCTCATCTTTGCTTTTGGGTAAATGTTGACCATTTGGTCTCATATAGTTAATTGGTTAAGGGTGAACATCACTCATGGTTGATACTGTTTATTTTATAAGATAATCTATTATTTGGCTGAAAAGTGACCTGCAGAAATAGCTTCAAATCCAAGTTTGAAGGTTATCTTAGGGCGACAGTATCAGGGGCTTCTCTAGTCTCTACTGGTCCAGCAGGCCTGGCCTTTGTTAGGTATTTGAGCTTGTTCTATATTTTTTTTCCCTTCTATCTGGGACCTTCTACTGTGTCCCTGGTCAGAACGATTAGTAGTGGTAGCTGGACACCCATCTAGTTCTTCTACCCCCAGGTTACAGGAGGCTGTGGTTTAAGTTTTAACTCAGAAAAGGCATTTTTCAGGTAGACAGATAATATAATACATGTGTATTTTAAAAAATAACCATCTTGGGGGCGGAGCCAAGATGGCAGACTAGGCAGATGCCGCCTCGGATCCCTCTTACAACAAAGACACGGAAAAACAAGTGAATCGATCACATACGTAACATACGAACCCTGAACAACAAACACAGATTTAGAGACGGAGAACGAACTAATACGGGGAAGCAGCGATTGTTTCCAGAGCCTGGAGCCAGCGTACCAGTCAGGTACGGCACAAGCACAGAGAGCTGCTCCACCCCCCTGAAGAACCCGGGAGGGGGACCACCAGTTCCACGGGCGGCGTGGGACGCAGCCGGTAGGAGAAGTCCCCGGGAGGCAGTGACTGGTCTTGGAGCAGAAAGAGCAGCGTCCGAGCTGGGGAACCGTCCCGCAGGGATTTGGACTGGACGCAGGTACGGCATAAACACGGAGAGTTGCTCCACCCCCCTGAACTAACCCCGGGAAGGGGACCAGCCAGGTCGCGCAGGCGGCGTGGGACGCAGCCGGTAGGAGAAGTCCCCGGGAGGCAGCGACTGGTATTGGAGCAGGGAGAACAGCGTCCCAGCCGGGACACTCGGTCACGGCACAAGCACGGGGAGCTGCTCCACCCATCTGAACTAACCCCGGGAGGAGGCCCAACTGGTTCTCGGAGGCGGCACGGCCACGCGGCTGGAGGGACAAGAAGTCCCCGGGAGGCAGCAACTGATTTTGGAGTCGAGAGTGCACCGTCCCAGTAGGGGAGCCTTGACGCTGGGCGTGGGACTGTAAGCGGAGGATCTGACCGTGACTCCAGCGGGCCAGACCCCCCGGGGGCAATCTCCACACAGCCAGCACACATAGGCGACGTGCCCCACGGGAATCTCAGATATAATAGTCATTCCAAGCAAGACAAGCAACTCTGGCTATATTCTGAGGTGCTACTCTCCTATCTCTCTGTTCCCTCCCCCACCCTCCCCAGGCGGCTTCATTAACATCTGAATAGCCTGAGCCAGAGGGAGAACTCTGATAGGGATCTGACTGCATTTTTTTTAGCGGATTTTCTGGAAAAACTAGTTTCCCAGTGATGGCGCGGAGACAACAATCCATATCAAACCACTTAAAGAAGCAGACCGTGACAGCTTCTCCAACCCCCCAAACAAAAGAATCAAAATCTTTCCCAAATGAAGATACAATCTTGGAATTATCAGATACAGAATATAAAAAACTAATTTACAGAATGCTTAATGATATCACAAATGAAATTAGGATAACTGCAGAAAAAGCCAAGGAACACACTGATAAAACTGTTGAAGAACTCAAAAAGATTATTCAAGAACATACTGGAAAAATTAATAAGTTGCAAGAATCCATAGAGAGACAACATGTAGAAATCCAAAAGATTAACAATAAAATTACAGAATTAGACAACGCACTAGGAAGTCAGAGGAGCAGACTCGAGCAATTAGAATGCAGACTGGGACTTCTGGAGGACCAGGGAATCAACACCAACATAGCTGAAAAAAAATCAGATAAAAGAATTAAAAAAAATGAAGAAACCCTAAGAATCATGTGGGACTCTATCAAGAAGGATAACCTGCGGGTGATTGGAGTCCCAGAACAGGGAGGGGGGACAGAAAACACAGAGAAAATAGTTGAAGAACTCCTGAGAGAAAACTTCCCTGACATCATGAAAGACGAAAGGATATCTATCCAAGATGCTCATCGAACCCCATTTAAGATTGATCCAAAAAGAAAAACACCAAGACATATTATCATCAAACTCACCAAAACCAAAGATAAACAGAAAATTTTAAAAGCAGCCAGGGAGAAAAGAAAGGTTTCCTTCAAGGGAGAATCAATAAGAATATGTTCTGACTACTCAGCAGAAACCATGCAGGCAAGAAGGGAATGGGACGACATATACAGAACACTGAAGGAGAAAAACTGCCAGCCAAGGATCATATATCCAGCAAAACTCTCTCTGAAATATGAAGGCGAAATTAAGATATTTACAGACAAACACAAGTTTAGAGAATTTGCAAAAACCAAACCAAAGCTACAAGAAATACTAAAGGATATTGTTTGGTCAGAGAACCAATAATATCAGATATCAGCACAACACAAGGTCACAAAACAGAACGTCCTGATATCAACTCAAATAGGGAAATCACAAAAACAAACAAATTAAGATTAATTAAAAAAAAAAATACACATAACAGGGAATCATGGAAGTCAATAGGTAAAAGATCACAATAATCAAAAAGAGGGACTAAATACAGGAGGCATTGAACTGCCATATGGAGAGTGATACAAGGCGATATAGAACGAAACAAGTTAGGTTTTTACTTAGAAAAATAGGGGTAAATAATAAGGTAACCACAAAAAGGTATAACAACTCTATAACTCAAGATAAAAACCAACAAAAACGTAACGACTCAACTAACATAAAGTCACGCACTATGAAAATGAGGATCTCACAATTTACTAAGAAAAACACCTCAGCACAAAAAAGTATGTGGAAAAATGAAATTGTCAACAACACACATAAAAAGGCATCAAAATGACAGCACTAAAAACTAATTTATCTATAATTACCCTGAATGTAAATGGACTAAATGCACCAATAAAGAGACAGAGAGTCACAGACTGGATAAAGAAACACGATCCATCTATATGCTGCCTACAAGAGACACACCTTAGACTTAGAGACACAACCAAACTAAAACTCAAAGGATGGAAAAAAGTATATCAAGCAAACAATAAGCAAAAAAGAAGAGGAGTAGCAATATTAATTTCTGACAAAATAGACTTTAGACTTAAATCCACCACAAAGGATAAAGAAGGACACTATATAATGATAAAAGGGACAATTGATCAGGAAGACATAACCATATTAAATATTTATGCACCCAATGACAGGGCTGCAAGATACATAAATCAAATTTTAACAGAATTGAAAAGCGAGCTAGATACCTCCACAATTATAGTAGGAGACTTCAACACACCACTTTCGGAGAAGGACAGGACATCCAGTAAGAAGCTCAACAGAGACACGGAAGATCTAATTACAACAATCAACCAACTTGACCTCATTGACTTATACAGAACTCTCCACCCAACTGCTGCAAAGTATACTTTTTTTTCTAGTGCACATGGAACGTTCTCTAGAATAGACCACATATTAGGTCATAAAACAAACCTTTGCAGAGTCCAAAACATCAAAATATTACAAAGCATCTTCTCATACCACAAGGCAATAAAACTAGAGATCAATAACAGAAAAACTAGGGAAAAGAAATCAAATACTTGGAAAATGAACAATACCCTCCTGAAAAAAGACTGGGTTATAGAAGACATCAAGGAGGGAATAAGGAAATTCATAGAAAGCAACAAGAATGAAAATACTTCCTATCAAAACCTCTGGGACACAGCAAAAGCAGTGCTCAGAGGCCAATTTATATCAATAAATGCACACATACAAAAAGAAGAAAGAGCCAAAATCAGAGAACTGTCCCGACAACTTGAACAAATAGAAACTGAGCAACAAAAGAATCCATCAGGCACCAGAAGAAAACAAATAATAAAAATTAGAGCTGAACTAAATGAATTAGAGAACAGAAAAACAATTGAAAGAATTAACAAAGCCAAAAGCTGGTTCTTTGAAAAAATTAACAAAATTGATAAACCATTGGCTAGACTGACTAAAGAAATACAGGAAAGGAAACAAATAACCCGAATAAGAAACGAGAAGGACCACATCACAACAGAACCAAATGAAATTAAAAGAATCATTTCAGATTATTATGAAAAATTGTACTCTAACAAATTTGAAAACCTAGAAGAAATGGATGAATTCCTGGAAAAACACTACCTACCTAAACTAACACATTCAGAAGTAGAACAACTAAATAGACCCATAACAAAAAAAGAGATTGAAACGGTAATCAAAAAACTCCCAACAAAAAAAAGCCCTGGCCCGGACGGCTTCACTGCAGAGTTCTACCAAACTTTCAGAGAAGAGTTAACACCACTACTACTAAAGGTATTCCAAAGCATAGAAAATGACGGAATACTACCCAACTCATTCTATGAAGCCACCATCTCCCTGATACCAAAACCAGGTAAAGACATTACAAAAAAAGAAAATTATAGACCTATATCCCTCATGAACATTGATGCAAAAATCCTCAACAAAATTCTAGCCAATAGAATCCAACAACACATCAAAAAAATAATTCACCCTGATCAAGTGGGATTTATACCAGGTATGCAAGGCTGGTTTAATATCAGAAAAACCATTAATGTAATCCATCACATAAATAAAACAAAAGACAAAAACCACATGATCTTATCAATTGATGCAGAAAAGGCATTTGACAAAGTCCAACACCCATTCATGATAAAAACTCTTACCAAAATAGGAATTGAAGGAAAATTCCTCAACATAATAAAGGGCATCTATGCAAAGCCAACAGCCAATATCACTCTAAATGGAGAGAACCTGAAAGCATTTTCCTTGAGAACGGGAACCAGACAAGGATGCCCTTTATCACCGCTCTTATTCAACACCGTGTTGGAAGTCTTAGCCAGGGCAATTAGGCTAGACAAAGAAATAAAAGGTATCTGGATTGGCAAGGAAGAAGTAAAGTTATCACTATTTGCAGATGACATGATTATATACACAGAAAACCCTAAGGAATCCTCCAGAAAACTAATGAAACTAATAGAAGAGTTTGGCAGAGTCTCAGGTTATAAAATAAACATACAAAAATCACTTGGATTCCTCTACATCAACAAAAAGAACACCGAAGAGGAAATAACCAAATCAATACCATTCACAGTAGCCCCCAAGAAGATAAGATACTTAGGAATAAATCTTACCAAGGATGTAAAAGACCTATACAAAGAAAACTACAAAGCTCTACTACAAGAAATTCAAAAGGACATACTTAAGTGGAAAAACATACCCTGCTCATGGATAGGAAGACTTAACATAGTAAAAATGTCTATTCTACCAAAAGCCATCTATACATTTAACGCACTTCCGATCCAAATTCCAATGTCATATTTTAAGGGGATAGAGAAACAAATCACCAATTTCATATGGAAGGGAAAGAAGCCCCGGATAAGCAAAGCACTACTGAAAAAGAAGAAGAAAGTGGGAGGCCTCACCTTACCTGACTTCAGAGCCTATTATACAGCCACAGTAGTCAAAACAGCCTGGTATTGGTACAACAACAGACACATAGACCAATGGAACAGAATTGAGAACCCAGACATAGATCCATCCACGTATGAGCAGCTGATATTTGACAAAGGACCAGTGTCAATTAACTGGGGAAAAGATAGCCTTTTTAACAAATGGTGCTGGCATAACTGGATATCCATTTGCAAAAAAATGAAACAGGACCCATACCTCACACCATGCACAAAAACTAACTCCAAGTGGATCAAAGACCTAAACATAAAGACTAAAACGATAAAGATCATGGAAGAAAAAATTGGGACAACCCTAGGAGCCCTAATACAAGGTATAAACAGAATACAAAACATTACCAAAAATGATGAAGAGAAACCCGATAACTGGGAGCTCCTAAAAATCAAACACCTATGCTCATCTAGAGACTTCTCCAAAAGAATAAAAAGACCACCTACAGATTGGGAAAGAATTTTCAGCTATGACATCTCCGACCAGTGCCTGATCTCTAAAATCTACATGATTCTGTCAAAACTCAACCACAAAAAGACAAACAACCCAATCAAGAAGTGGGCAAAGGATATGAACACACATTTCACTAAAGAAGATATTCAGGCAGCCAACAGATACATGAGAAAATGCTCTCAATCATTAGCCATTAGAGAAATGCAAATTAAAACTACGATGAGATTCCATCTCACACCAGCAAGGCTGGCATTAATCCAAAAAACACAAAATAATAAATGTTGGAGAGGCTGCGGAGAGATTGGAACTCTCATACACTGCTGGTGGGAATGTAAAATGGTACAACCACTTTGGAAATCTATCTGGCGTTATCTTAAACAGTTAGAAATAGAACTACCATACAACCCAGAAATCCCACTCCTAGGAATATACCCTAGAGATACAAGAGCCTTCATACAAACAGATATATGCACACCCATGTTTATTGCAGCTCTGTTTACAATAGCAAAAAGCTGGAAGCAACCAAGGTGTCCATCAACGGATGAATGGGTAAATAAATTGTGGTATATTCACACAATGGAATACTACGCATCGATAAAGAACAGTGACGAATCTCTGAAACATTTCATAACATGAAGGAACCTGGAAGGCATTATGCTGAGCGAAATTAGTCAGAGGCAAAAGGATAAATATTGTATAAGACCACTATTATAAGATCTTGAGAAACAGTAAACCTGAGAAGAACACATACTTTTGTGGTTATGAGGGGGGGAGGGAGAGAGGGTGGGAGAGGGTTTTTTATTGATTAATCAGTAGATAAGAACTGCTTTAGGTGAAGGGAAAGACAACACTCAATACATGGAAGGTCAGCTCAATTGGACTAGACCAAAAGCAAAGAAGTTTCCGGGATAAAATGAATGCTTCAAAGGTCAGGGGAGCAAGTGCGGGGGTCTGGGGAACATGGTTTGCCGGGACTTCTAAGTCAATTGGCAAAATAATTCTATTATGAAATCATTCTGCATCCCACTTTGAAATGTGGCGTCTGGGGTCTTAAATGCTAACAAGCGGCCATCTAAGATGCAGCAATTGGTCTCAACCCACCTGGAGCAAAGGAAAATGAAGAACACCAAGGCCACACAACAACTAAGAGCCCAAGAGACAGAAAGGGCCACATGAACCAGAGACCTACATCATCCTGAGACCAGAAGAACTAGTTGGTGCCCGGCCACAATCGATGACTGCCCTGACAGGGAGCACAGCAGAGGACCCCTGAGGGAGCAGGAGATCAGTGGGATACAGACCCCAAACTCTCATAAAAAGACCAAACTTAATGGTCTGACTGAGACTGGAGGAATCCCGGCGGCCATGCTCCCCAGACCTTCTGTTGACACAGGACAGGAACCATCCCCGAAGACAACTCATCAGAAATGAAAGGGACTGGTCAGCGGGTGGGAGAGAGACGCTGATGAAGAGTGAGCTAATTATATCAGGTGGACACATGAGATTGTGTTGGCAACTCTTGTCTGGAGGGAGGATGGGAGGATAGAGAGAGAGGGAAGCCGGCAAAATTGTCAAGAAAGGAGAGACTGAAAGGGCTGACTCATTAGGGGGAGAGCAAGTGGGAGTAGGGAGTGAGATGTATGTAAACTTATATGTGACAGACTGATTGGATTTGTAAACGTTCACTTGAAGCTTAATAAAAGTTATTAAAAAAAAAAAAAAAAAAACCAAGACCAAAAGTCCTAACTGTCCACTGCAAAAATAAATAAATAAATAAATAAAATAACCATCTTTTATAACCTCTCAATGAACTATTTCTTACTGATCTTGCTTTGCTGAATTTATTCAACTCACAATTCATACACACCACAAGCATCCATTAAAAAGCAAATAGCTAAATTGCTTCAATACATGTGTATATATATGTATATATGATATGTTTCTTTAGTTTATTTTTGCCAAATAAAATATCACATCAAGGCAAGTTTATCTTGGGGAAAGAAAAGAAACTTTACCATATAAATTATAATTGTCAGCAAACATTTGGAAAGTTTTCACATGGTAGAGAACCCAAAACTACTTTGTGTAGCTCCAAGGAACAGTACCAGAACCAGCAGCGGGGTTGAAGGGAAGATGATTTCATTTCAACATGTCCTGGATTGTAATTGTGTCCCCCCCAAATATGTGTTAACTTGTTTAGGCCATGATTCCCAGTATTGTGTGGCTGTCCTCCATTTTGTGATTGTAAAAGGTATTGTGTGGTTGTCCTCCACTTTGTGATTGTAAAAGGATTAGGGTGGGATTATCACACCTTTACCAGGGTCACATCCCTGATCCAACGTAAAGGGAGTTTCCCGGGGGTATGGCCTGCACTACCTTTTTCTCTCAAGAGATAAAAAGTAAAGGGAAGCAAGCAGAGAGGGGGGACCTCATACCACCAAGGAAGCAGTACTGAGAGCAGAGCAAGTCCTTTGGACCCACAGTCCCTGTGTGGAGAAGCTCCTAGTCCAGGGGAAGATTGATGAGAAGGCCGACAGAGAGGGAAAACCTTCCCCTGGAGCTGACGCCCTGCATTTGGACTTTAGCCTACTTTACTGTGAGGATATAAACTTCTCTTTGTTAAAGCTATTCACTTGTTGTATTTCTGTTATAGCAGCACTACATGACTAAGACACAGTATCAGAGAGAAATGTTTAACATACTCCAATCCATAAATAGAAGTGATCACTTTAAAAAGTTCACTAGGTTTTCTAGCACTGAAAGCACTGGGCAGAGAATGAAGAGCCCTGTGTCACAGATATTCTAAAAAGGAATTCTCCTTTGAATTAGAGGGAGAATTACTGTATTTTTTCATAAATAACGCACCCACATAAATAACGTGCCCACACATATAACACACATACTGCATCTTGGAAAATAATGAGCAGGGGGGTTGCACAGATGGCAAAAAAAAATGTATAGCCCCTCAACGGATGAATGGATAAATAAATTATGGTATATTCACACAATGGAATACCACGCATCAATAAAGAACAGTGATGAATCTGTGAAACATTTCATAACATGGAGGAATCTGGAAGGCATTATGCTGAGTGAAATTAGTCAGTTGCAAAAGGACAAATATTGTATAAGACCACTATTATAAGAACTTGAGAAACAGTTTAAATAGAGAAGAAAATATTCTTTGATGGTTACGATGTGGGGAGGGAGGGAGGGTGGGAGAGGAGTATTCACTAATTAGATAGTAGGTAAGAACTACTTTAGGTGATGAGAAAGACAACACACAATACAGGGGAGGTCAGCACAGCTGGACTAAACGAAAAGCAAAGAAGCTTCTGGAATAAACTGAATGCTTCGAAGGCCAGCGTAGCAGGGGCGGGGGTTTGGGGACCGTGGTTTCAGGGGACATCTAAGTCAATTGGCATAATAAAATCTATTAAGAAAACATTCTGCATCCCACCTTGGAGAGCACCTTCTGGGGTCTTAAACGCTAGCAAGCGGCCCTCTAAGATGCATCAACTGGTCTCAACCCACCTGGATCAGAGGAGAATGAAGAACACTAAGGACACAAGGTAATTACGAGCCCAAGAGACAGAAAGGGCCACATAAACCAGAGACAACATCAACCTGAGACCTGGCTACAATGAATTACTGCCCCGATAGAGAACGCAACAGAGAACCCCTGAGGGAGCAGAACAGCGGGATGCAAACCCCAAATTCTTGTAAAAAGACCAGACTTAATGGTCTGACTGAGACTAGAAGGACCCCAGTGGTCATGGCCCCCAGACCTTCTGTTGGCCCAGGACAGGAACCATACCCAAAGCCAACTCTGCAGACATGGACTGGACTGGACAATGGGTTGGAAAGGGATACTGGTATGGAGTGAGCTTCTTGGATCAGGTGGACACTTGAGACTATGTTGGCATCTCCTCCCTGGAGGGGAGATGAGAGGGTAGAGGGGGTTAGGAGCTGGCGAAATGGACACGAAAAGATGAGAGTGGAGGGAGGGAGCGGGCTGTGTCATTTGGGGGAGAGCAATTGGGAGTATGTAGCAAGGTATATATAAGTTTTTGTGTGAGAGACTGGCTTGATTTGTAAACTTTCACTTAAAGCACAATAAAAAAAATTTTTTTAAATGTCTAATGTGCACGTTATTTGCATAAAAATACAGTAGATAATTATTAACTCTTAAGATGCTGTGACTCTAGGTATGTAAGAGTCAGAAAGTCCAATATTATACTAGATATGAACAGGAAAATAATCCCAATTCATTCATTTATTCATGTCATTCATTCCAAAAATACGTTATCTGCCAGGTACTACTCTAAGCACTGTGGACACACTGTGAGAAAAAAAAAAAAAAACAAACTTGTTTGACAAAAGTTTCTGTCCTCATGGAGCCAGCCTACAAATAGAATAAAAGTGCCACGATTTGTCGCTATGTGTCAGAATTCCACTCAACAGCAATGGGTTTAGGTTCTGGACTATGTGCCAGAGGACCTATAGTGGTGCAATTGTTAAGCACTCAACTGCTAACTGAAAGGTTGGCAGTTCGAACCCACCCTACGGCTCTATGGGAGAAAAATCTAGCACTCTGCTTCTGTGAAGATTACAGCCTAGAAAACCCTATGGGACAGTTCTACTCTGTCACATGTGAATGATAAAAATTGACTCAACAGCACCTACCAATGACAATACTATGTGCCAGTGCCAGGCCCTATATTGAAAATTTTCTTTAGTCTTCACAACAACCTCTGTTAGGTAGACTTTTATTCCCTTTACCAAATGAGGAAACTAAGGCACAAAGACATAATTATTTGCTGAAGGTGACAGAGCTAGTTAAATATCGGAACAGGAAGTGGAAGCTAGGTCTGTTTTTACAACAAAGCCTATGCTTTACACTATGGTGCCTTATTCCTCTTCCTGTAAAGTATCTGTCCTTTAAGGTTAAGTTTGGCTATCTCCTCTTCTATGAAACTTTTTCTAATTCCTCCAGTGAAGTGTGATCTGACCATTCTCTGAAGCCCATATCCTCTTATATCCTTATGTTTCTATGATCTTGTATTTTTCTCTGCATCTAAGTTTCTTCACTATCATGAGTTTTCCCACACCCACCCTCTTACACTGCAGTATCTCCTTAAAGTCAAAAGCTATGTGTTATTCATTCTTTCATTACCTGCTGTCGTCAAGTCGATTCTGACTCACAGTGGCTGCAATGGACAAACTATAACTGTCCCATAGGGTTTCCAAGGCTATAAATCTTTACAGAAGCAGACTGCCACACTGTTCTTTTGCAGAGCAGCTAGTGGGTTTGAACTAGTGACCTTTTGGTTATCAGCTGGGCACTTAACCATTGCATCATCAGAGCTCCTTATCCTTTTATTAAAAAAATAAAATAAAACTCATTGCTGTCGAGTCAATTCCAACTCAGAGACTCTCCCCGCAAAAACTACCAGCGTTCTTCCACGTAGTAGACAGTCAGAAAAGAAATCTGAATTTAATTCAGTGAAATTTGTTACTTTCAATATTATTTATGAAGACCAAATACGATTACAACAAAAAATGTGTAAATAAAAATATTTCAAAGTCGTGACCAAAGTCTACTACTCTTAAGCAAATTTTGTATCTGACTCAAAACAAAGAATTTGCTTAGCTCCTTAAACTGTCATAGTATAATCTGACCCATCTGAAAAAACACAGTCCACCTTATTATACAAACTTCATATATAGTACTAAAAAATCACCAAGTTCAACAATTCAAATAAAACTATAATTTATCGTCTAACTGAATTTAAAACAAAAAGCAATATTCTTTAAACACCCATCAGATTATTACCACCAATGCATTCAGAAAATACACATGAGGGTTCTGCTTTCAGAATGAAGGAATAAAGTTCTTATAAACCATTCTTCCCAGTGGTAGATAACAACTGGTAGGGGGAAAAAAATCTACCTGAGGGCTTTGGAGTATAGGGGAGGAAAACAGGCAGACTTGAGAGAAGACAAAACTTGTAGGAAGCTCCCAGCCTGGGGTGGATTGCCTATTTCTGAAGTTTTGTCCTGAGGGTGGATGTAGCCAAAGTACTTGGCAGGAGGCCAAAATTATGATAGAAAGTCCACCATTTTTCTGGCCAGAGAAAGTGAAACAGCCTGGGGCAACCAGGGCTTCTGGAAAATGACAGTGAAGTTCCAGAAAGAAGAGAGCTAGAGAAGAATTCTCTATTCTGTATATAAACTCTTCCCAAGTGCCTGGCTGGCCCCTGAACCAGGCACACATGAGACAGACTAGTAAAAGCAGTTTGAACTGAGATGTATACTGCTGCACACTCCAGGGGAGCAGAGTATGCAGTTTAATCTTACCTAAGAATAACATAGCAGAACCAAGAATCTCCATAAGATAACATTCACAATGTTTATGATAAAATCCATAGTACCTCATCATACCAAGAGCCAGGAAAAGGTGACTCATTCTCTAGGGAAAAGATAATCAACTGAGGCCAACCTTGAAAAGACCAGATATTGGAATTACTGGACAAGGACTTTAAAACATCCCCCTTATTTATATTCAAAGAGTTAAATAAGCAGAGACACAAGAAGTTTTAAAAATAACTACACAGAAACATTAGAACTAAAAACTAAATTCATCTGTAATCGAAAAACTCCACTGAACAGGCTTAACAACAATAGAAACGACAAGAAAAGAGTTAATGAACCTGAAGGCAAATGAACAGAAATTATCCAATCAAGAAAGGAAAGAGGAAAATGCCACAAAAAAACAAACAAGAAAAGAGCTTCACAGATCTGTGGAACAATATAAAACATAACATAACACGTAATTAGAATCCCAGAAGAGACTGAAAAAATGTGGCAGAAAATAAAAATATCTGAAGGAATAAGGGTCAAAACCTTCCCAAATTGGTTGAAAGACACAAATGTCTACATAAAGAAGCTCAGTGAATCCCAAACAGGATAAATTTGAAGAAAACCACATGTAGGCACAACATAGTCAAGCTGCTGAAAACCAAAGATTAAGAGAAAATATTGAAAACAGCCAGAGAAAAATGACACATTACACACAGGTAAATAATGACACGAATGTCCGTGGACTTCACATTAGAAACCACGGAGGTCAGAATATAGTAGAACAATATCCTTAAAGTGCTGAAAGAAAAGAAAAAAAAAAGCTGCCAACCAAAAATGTCATATCCAGAGAAATCATCCTTCAAGAATGAAGGCGAAATAAGGGCATTACCATATACACAAAAATGAAGAGAAGTCATCATCACCAGACCCCCAACTACACGAAATACAAAAGGAAACTCTAAACCTGAAAAGAAATGATACAAGACGCATACTAGGGTCATCAGGAAAGAACGAAGAAAACTGTAAATAGTAAATATCTGAATCAATATAAAGACTTTTTTCCTCTCTTAATTGCCTTAATATACACCTGATCTTTCAAAATAAAATGTTAACATTGTCCTGAGGGTTTTATAATTTATGTAAATATGATACATATGACAACTAAATACATGTCTGTCAGTTTGTTGTACCGTGGGGGCTTGCATGTTGCTGTGATGCTAGAAACTAGGCCAAGGGTATTCAGATACCAGCAGGGTCACCCATGGTGTACAGATTTCAGCTGAGCTTCCACACTAAGAGAGACTAGAAAGAAGGAGCTGGCAGTCTACCTCTGAAAAGAACTAACCAGTAAAAACCTTATGAATAGCACTGGAACAATGTCTGATATAGTACCAGAAGATGAGCGCCCAGAATGCAAGGCACTCAAAAGACTACTGGGGAAGAGCTGCCTCCTCAAAGTAGAGTCAACCATAACGATGCAGATGGAGTAAAGCTTTCTGGGACCTACATTTTTTGACGTGGCATGACTCAAAATGAGAAGAAACAGCTGCAAATATCAATTAATAATTGGAATGTGGAATGTATGAAGTATGAATCTAGGAAAATTGGAAATCGTCAAAAATGAAATGGAATGCATAAAGATTGATATCCTAGGCATTACTGAGCCGAAATGGACTGGTACTGACCATTTTGAATCAGGCAATCATATGGTCTATTATGCCGAGAATGACAAATTGAAGAGGAATGGCTTCGCGTTCATCATCAAAATGAACATTTCAAGATCTATCCTGGAGTACAATGCTATCAGTGATAGAATAACATCCACACGCCTACAAGGAAAACCAGTTAATACAACTATTATTCAAATTTATGCACCAACCACTAAAGCCAAAGCTGAAGACATTTAAGATTTTTACCTGCTTCTGCAGTATGAAATTGACTGAACATGCAGTCAGGATGCATTGATAATTACTAGTGATTGGAATTCTAAAGTTGGAAACAAAGAAGAAAGATTGGTAGTTGGTGACCTTGGTGACAGAAACAATGTCGAAGAATACACAACAGAGTATTGCAAGACCAATGCATTCTTCATTGAAATATACCTTTTTGCACCAACATAAACCGCAACTATAAACCTGTAATCTCGCCGGATGGGACAGACGGGAATCAAACTGACTAAATCTGTAGAGAGACTATGGAAAAGCTCGATATCATCAGTTACAACAAGGCCAGAGGCCACCTGCAGAACACACCATCAATTACTCATACGCAAGTCCAAGTTGAAACTAAAGAAAATTAGAACAAGAGCCAAAGTATGACCTTGAGTATATCCTACCTAAACTTAGAGACCATGTCAAGAACAAATTTGACGCGTCGAACACTAGTGACGGAAGACCAGATGAGTTGTGTAAGGACATCATACACGAAGAAGGCAAGAGGTCATTAAAAAGCCAGGGAAAAAAGAAAAGAATAAAATGGATGTCAGAAGAGACTCTGAAACTTGCTCTTGAACGTCGAGCAGCTAAAGCAAAAGGAAAAAATGATGAACTAAAAGAACGGAACAGAAGATTCCAAGGGGCACCTCAAGAAGAGAAAGTAAAGTATTATAATGACATGTGCAAAGACCTGGAGATAGAAAACCAAAAGGGAAGAACAAGCTTGGCATTTCTCAAGCTGAAAAAACTGAAGAAAAAATTCAAGCCTCGAGTTGCAAACTGAAGGATTCTATGGGGAAAATATTATGGTATATTCACACAATGGAATACTACGCATAGATAAAGAACAGTGATGAATCTATGAAATATTTCATGATATGGAGGAATCTGGAAGGCATTATGCTGAGTGAAATTAGTCACTTGGAAAAGGACAAACATTGTATAAGACCACAAGAAATAGTTTAAACAGAGAAGAAAATATTCTTTGATGCTTACGAGATGGGGGAGGAAAGAAGGGTGGGAGAGGAGTATTCACTAATTAGGTAGTAGATAAGAACTACTGTAGGTAATGGGAAAGACAACACACAATACAGGCGAGGTCAGCACAATTGGACTAAACCAAAAGCAAAGAAGTGTCTTGAATAAACTGAATGCTTCAAAGGCCAGGGTAGCAGGAGCAGGGGTTTCGGGACCATGGTTTCAGGGGACATCTAAGTCAATTGGCACGATAAAATCTATTAAGAAAACATTCTGCATCCCGCCTTAGAGAGCGCCTTCTGGGGTCTTAAATGCTAGCAAGCGGCCATTTAAGATGCATCAATTGGCCTCAACCCACCTGGACCAAAGGAGAATGAAGAACACCAAGGACACAAGGTAATTACGAGCCAAACAGACAGAAAGGGCCACATAAACCAGACACTACATCAGCCTAGACGAGAAGAACTGGATGGTGCCTGGCTACAACCAACGACTGCCCGGACAGGAACACAACAGAGAACCCCCGAGGGAGCAGGAGAGCGTTGAGATGCAGACCCCAAATTCTCATAAAAAGACCAGACTTAATAGTCTGACTGAGACTAGAAGGACCCCAGTGGTCATGGCCCCCAGACCTTTTTTTGGCCCAGGACAGGAACCATTCCCAAAGCCAACTCTGCAGACATGGACTGGACTGGACAATGGGTTGGAAATGGATGCTGGTATGGAGTGAGCTTCTTGGATCAGGTGGACACAGATGTTGGCATCTCCTCCCTGGAGGGGAGATGAGAGGGTAGAGGGGGTTAGGAGCATCCCTCTCCAACCCATTGTCTGGTCCAATCCACAATTATAGTAGGAGACTTCAACACACCACTTACGGTAAAGGACAGAACATCCAGAAAGAAGCTCAGTAAAAACACGGAAGATCTAAATGCCATAATCAATCAACTTGACCTCATAGACACATACAGAACACACCACCCAATAGCAGCCAAGTATACTTCCTTTTCTAGTGCACATGGAACATTCTCTAGAACAGACCACATATTAGGTCATAAAGCAAGCCTTAGCAGAACCCAAAACATCGAAATATTACAGAGCATCTTCTCTGACCATAAGGCCATTAAAATAGAAATCAATAACAGAAAAAGCAGGGAAAAGAAAGTAAACACTTGGAAACTGAACAATACCCTGCTCAAAAAAGACTAGGTTATAGAAGACATTAAGGATGGAATAAAGAAATTCATAGAATCCAATGAGAATGAAAACACTTCCTAGCAGAACTTTTGGACCCAGCGAAAGCAGTGTTCAGAGGTCAATTTATATCAATAAATGCACAATACAAAATCAAAGAATTATCCCTACAACTTGAACTAATAGGAAAAAAAAAAAAAACAACAACAAAAGAAACTGAGGCACCAGAAGAAAGCAAATAAAAAAGTGAGAGCAGAATTAAACGAAATAGAGAACAGAAAAACAATTGAAAGAGTTAACAAGGCCAAAAGCTGGTTCTTTGAAAAAATTAATAAAATTGATAAACCATTTGCCAAACTGACAAAAGAAAAACAGGAGATGAAGCAAATAACCTGAATAAGAAATGACACAGGCGATATCACAACAGACCCATCCGAAATTAAAATAATCATATCAGACTACTACGAAAAATTGTACTCAAACAAATTTGAAAAAACCTAGAAGAAATGGATGATTTCCTGGAAACACACTACCTACCTAAACTAACACAAACAGAGGTGAAACAACTAAATAGGTCCATAACAAAAGAAGAGATTCAAAAGGTAAAAAACTCCCAACCAAAAAAAAGAAAGCCCTAGCCCTGAGGGCTTCAATGCAGAGTTCTACCAAACACTCAAAGAGTTAACACCACTACTACTAAAGGTATTTCAGAGCATAGAAAACGAGGGAATGCTCCCAAACTCTTTCTATGAAGCCAGCATATCCCTGATACCAAAGCCAGGTAAGGATACCACAAAAAAAGAATATTACAGACCTATATCACTCATGCACTTAGATGCAAAAATCCTCAACAAAATTCTAGCCAACAGAATCCAACAACATATCAAAAAAATAATTCACCAAGACCAAGTGGGATTTATACCAGGTATGCAGGGATGGTTCAACATTAGAAAAACAATGAAATCCATCATATAAATAAAACAAAAGACAAGAATGACATGATCTTATCAATTGATGCAGAAAAGGCATTTGACAAAGTTGAACACTCATTCATGAAAAAAACTCTCAGCAAAGTAGGAATAGAAGGAAAGTTCCTCAGCATAATAAAGGGCATTTATACAAAGCCAACAGCCAAAATCACCCTAAATGGAGAGAGTCTGAAAGCATTCCCCTTGAGATCTGGAACCAGACAAGGATACCCTTTATCACTACTCTTATTCAACATTGTGCTGGAGGTCCTACCCACAGCAATTAGGCTAAATACAGTAATAAAGGGCATCCAGATTTGTAAGGAAGAAGTATCTCTATTTGTAGATGACATGATCTTATACACAGAAAACCCTAATTAATCCTCAAGAAAACTACTGAAACTAATAGAAGAGTTCAGCAGAATATCAGATACAAGATAAACATAGAAAAATCAATTGGATTCCCCCACATCAACAAAGAGATGGTCGAAGAGGACATCACTAAATCAATACCATGTGTAGTAGCCCCCAGAAGATAAAATACTTACGAGTAAATCTAACCAGAGATATAAAAGACCTATACAAAGAAAACTACAAGACACTACTGCAAGAAACCAAAAGAGACCTACGTAAGTGGAAAAACATACCTTGCTCATGGATAGGAAGACTCAACATTGAAAAAAGGTGTGTTCTACCAAAAACGATCTATAGATGCAATGCGATGCCAATTCAAATTCCAATGATATTTTTTAATGAGATGGAAAAACAAATCACCAGCGTCATATGGAAGGGAAAGAGGCCCTGGATAAGTAAAGCATTATGGATCTAGAAGAACAAAGTGGGAGGCCTCACACTACCTGATTTTAGAACCTATTATACCGTCACAGTAGTCAAAACAGCCTGGTACTGGTACAACAACAGATACATAGACCAACAGAACAGAACTGAGAATCCAGACATAAATCCATCCACATATTAGCGGCTGATATTTGACAAAGGCCCAAAGTCAGTTAAATGGGGAAAAGGCAATCTCTTTAACAAACGGTGTTGGCATAACTGGATATCCATCTGCAAAAAAATGAAACAAGACCCATACCTCGCACCATGCACAAAAACGTACTCAAAGTGTATCAAAGACCTAAATATAAAAACTAAAACGATAAAGATCATGGAAGAAAAAATAGGGAACAATGCTAGAAGCCCTAATACGTGGCACAAACAGTATACAAAACAAAACTAACAATGTATAAACACCAGAAGAGAAACTAGATAACTGGGAGCTTGTAAAAATCAAACACCTATGCTCATCCAAAGACTTCACCAAAAGAGTAAAAAGATAACCTACAGACCTGGAAAACTTCTTAGCTCTGACATTTCCGATCAGCATCTGATCTCTAAAATCTATATGATACTGCAAAAACTCAACTACAAAAAGACAAATAACCCAGTTAAAAAATGGGCAAAGGATATGAACAGACACTTCACTAAAGAAGACATTCAGGTAGCTAACAGATACATGAGGAAATGCTCATGATCACTAGCCATTACAGATATGCAAATCAAAACTACAATGCAATTCCATATCACTCCAACAAGGCTTGCAGTAATCCAAAAAACATAAAATAATAAATGTTGGAGAGGTTGTGGAGAGTCTGGAACACTTATACACTGCTGGTGGGAATGGAAAATGGTACAACCACTTTGGAAATCGATTTGGCACTTCTTTAAAAAGCTAGAAATAGAACTACCATACAATCCAGCTATCCCACTCCTGGAATACATCCTAGAGAAGTAAGAGCCTTTACACAAATACATATATAAACACCCATGTTCTTTGCAGCACTGTTTACAATAGCAAAAAGAGAGAAGCAACCAAGGTGCCCATCAACGGATGAATGGATAAACACATTATGGTATATTCACACAATGGAATACCACGCATCGATAAAGAGCAATGATGAAACTGTGAAACATTTCATAACATGGTGGGATCTGGAAGGCATTATGCTGAGTGAAATTTTAGTCCAGTGCAAAAGGGCACATATTGTATGAGTCCACTATTATAAGAACTCGAGAAACAGTTTAAGCAGAGAAGAAAATATTCTTTGATGGTTATAAGGGGGCGGGGAGATGGGGATTCACTAATTAGGTAGTAGACAAGAACTAATTTAGGTGAAGGGAAAGACAACACACAATACAGGAGAGGTCAGCACAACTGGACTAAACCAAAAGCAAAGAAGTTCCCTGAATAAACCAAATGCTTCGAAGGCCAGTGTAGTAGGGGTGGGGGTTTGGAGACCATGGTTTCAGGGGACATCTAGGTCAACTGGGATAATAAAATCCATTAAGAAAACATTCTGCACCCCACTTTGGACAGTGGTGTCTGGGGTCTTAAACGCTAGCAAGTGGCCATCTAAGATGCATCAATTGGTCTCGACCCACCTGGAGCAAAGGAGAATGAAGAAAACCAAAGACACAAGGTAATTATGAGCCTAAGAGACATAAACGGCCAAATAAACCCAAGACTACATCAGCTTGAGACCAGAAGAACTAGATGCTGCCCAACTACAACTGATGACTGCCCTGAACAGGGAGCACAACAGAGAACCCCTGAGGGAGCAGGAGAGCGGTGGGATACAGACCTCAAATTCTCAGAAAAAGACCAGACTTAATGGTCTGACTGAGACTGGAAGGGCCCTGGAGGTCATGGTTCCCAGACCTTCTATTTGCCCAAGACAGGAACTATTCCCAAAGCCAAGTCTTCAGACAGGGACTGGACTAGACTATACGACAGAAAATGATACTGGTGAGGAGCGAGCTCGCATGAAACTATGTGGGCAGCTCCTGTCTGGAGGGGAGATGAGAAGGCAGAGGGGGACAGAAGCTGGCAGAATGGACAAAAAAATAGAGGGTGAAGTGTGCTGTCTCACTAGGGGGAGAGCAACTAAGAGTATATTGCAAAGTGTATATAAATTTTTGTATGAGACTGACTTGATTTGTAAACTTTCACTTAAAACACAATAAAAAAAATTTTTTAAAAAAGGTGATCCAACCGAAAGCATCAATTATCGAACAGTATAATTAATATCACACACAAGCAAAATTTTGCTGAAGATCCCATACTGCAGCAGTATATCTACAGGAAACTGTCAGAAATTCTAGCCAGATTCAGAAAAGGACATGGAACCAGAGATATCATTGTTGATGTCAGATGGATCCTGGCTGAAAGCAGAGAATACCAGAAAGTCCTGGGAATCTGCTTCTGCAAAACATCAGCCATTGAAAATCCTATGGAGTACAGTTCTATTCTGACATACTGTATTTTATGCAAATAATGCGTGCCTTCTATGTTGGTTTGCCATTCACTCCCTCCTGCTGTGAGGTATTTTCATAAGTACACTACACTGATTTTTTACAGCAATATGTAAAATAAATTTATATAGTAGCTGTGATGTATTGAATTATGTCCCCCCAAAAATGTGTGTATCAATTTGGTTGGGCCATGATCCCCAGTATTGTATGGTTGTCCTCCATTTTGTGATTGTAATTTTACGTTAAGGAGGATTAGGGGTGGGATTGTAACACCCTTACTAAGGTCACATCCCTGATCCAATGTAAAGCGAGTTTCCTTGGGGTGTGGCCTGCACCACCTTTTATCTTACAAGAGATAAAAAGAAAGGGAAGCAAGCAGAGGGTGGAGAACTTCATACAACCAAGAAAACAGTGCCAAGAGTAGATGGCATCCTTTGGACCTAAGGTCCCTGAACGGAGAAACTCCTAGTCTGGGGGAAGACTGATGAGAAGGCCAACAGAGAGAGAGAGGAAAGCTTTCCCTGGAGTTGATGCACTGAATTTGGACTTTAGGCTACTTTAGAAAAGACCTAAACCCACTGCCGTGGAGCTGATTCTGAGCCTACTTTAAAAAAAAAAAAAAAAGCCTACTTTACTGTGAGGAAATAAACTTCTCTTTGTTAAAGCCATCTACTTGTGGTATCTCTGTTATAGCAGCACTAGATGACTAAGACAGCAGCACTTAAGAAAATACCTCTCGGGTGGAGGTGACTGGCAAACAAACATAGAAGGCACACATTATTTGCATAAAAATGCTGTCCATGGGGTCTCCATGAATCAGAATCGACTGGTTTTGGTATCAGGATTCAGCCTAACCTTTCAGCACCTTAGCCAAAAACCTAGCATCAGAGTCAATTCAATTCAGAATCCTCACACATGGAAGACTGGAGGTCAAAACCAACTCACCTTCAATGCCCTCCAAAACAATAAGGTAAGCCTGAGCCTGGGTGAGATCATATTTAGACAAGGGTTGCTGCTGATGGCTCTAACACCGTTAAGCATCCCAACAGTAGTCTGAATGTAAAGAATACAAGCCAGAAATGTCCAAAGAGCAAGAAAGTATAAAAGTTAGATTGACTTTCTGTGTCCTCTAAGGTAGAGCACCAAGGGGAAAAAAAACTTGTCATATTAGATTTTTACAGTTTTTGTACTAGCCTCCTGTACATCCCCAAAAATGTTATTATACAAAGAATTATATCCTTATTACAAAATTATGGACACTGTCAAAAGGAAAAATTATTATTAAATACAGAGAAACTTGTATCAGAAATTCATAGTACTACATTTTAAAAAGTAAGCATACATAGAAATGCCAAAACACGGAACAAAAGGGTTTATTAAAGCAAAAGTTATCTTTATAAAAATTTAACAAAAATTAACAAAGATATTCCAGCCTGGCATAAATATCAGTCTTTTTTAGTTTAGTGTCAGTTACAATCCAAACAAACCCCACTGCCATCAAGTCAATTCCAACTCATAGTGACCCTTATAGGACAGAGCAGAACTGCCCCAACAGGGTTTCTAAGGCTGTAAATCATTACAGAAGCAGACTACCACTTCTTTCTCCTGTGCAGCGGCTGGTAGGTTCAAACCACTAACCTTTTGGTTGGCAGCCGAGCACTTTATCCACTGTGCCACCAGGGCATGATTTCAGTTATAACACTTATTGGAAAATTAGTAAAATTTTCTTTAAAAATATAATGTTTAACTCTGAATTTTCATCAATTCAAACTAGCCCTTCTCCCATTTTTCTAGTTAAATATTATTTAAATTGAAATAGGTAATATAATATCAATTTACATAAAATAATATTTTCATGTCTACCCCTACATGGTAGCTAACGTTAAAGAAGTTACATTATACCACCTGGAGATCTGGACATGTAACAAAATAATTACTAAGAATTTAGAGAAAATTTATCAAATTTACTCTAACTACTTACTTTCACTAAACATCCAACTACTTTGATACTAACTCAAGTATGTTTTCTTACCTGCAGCTTCATTTCCTCTAAGTCTTTAGTTTTTTCTACTAATTCCTCTCTTAGCTCTTGAAGCAGCAGCTGAAATTTTTCCTGGTGAGTTTGCTTTTCATTTAATAGTCGCTTGAGTTCATTTTGTGACTTTATATACTCATCCTGCAACCTGATTTAAAAAAAAAAAAATTACTCAATGTAAAGTGTACCCTTTGTTTTCTAAGTGCATTATCCACCCACTGCCGTCGAGTCAATTCCAACAACTCATAGCGACCCCACAGGCCAGAGTAGAACTGCCCCATAGAGTTTCCAAGGAGTGCCTGGCAGATGTGAACTGCCGGCCTCGTGGTTAGCAGTTGCAGCATTTAACCACTATACCACCAGGGTTTCCTTCCAAGTAGATTACTTATGTAAAGTCAACCAACACTACAGAAGAACAAGACCAATAAACATTCGATTAAACTGCCAAATATCTTTACTGAGTTTCATTTAATTATTAACACTAAAGTTTTTGAATGCAATTTTATTTTGAGGGGGGAAAAATACACATTTAACTCATCTAGAAACATTTAATCAGATATGTCTTGTTACTTTCAAAATAAGAATTTTATAAAATTCATACCCACTTAATTATCAGGATCAGTTTTATACCAAATAATTTTAAAGCAAAAATTTTACTGTACTAAAAGTCTTAAATGCAAAGTAACAAAATTATACTATATCCTCCAGAGTAAACATTCAGCCAAAACTCTCCCAATAACTTTATTATTTTTATCAACCCCCCAACTTCTAAATTTAAATAATTTACCTTGTATGTTCAGCTTTCAGAGTCTGATAATTTGTTTTATGATGTTCACATCGTAACCTTTCATCAATTAACATTTTTTGGAACTCAGATTGAGAACTAGTCAGTCCGCTGTCTCCAGCAGGAGGAAAAATGTTGGGAAAGGTGTCCATATTGGTATGTGAGCTGACAACCATGTAAGAATAAATTCTGGCTTCCCTAAAATTTCAGTTTTTCTTCCAAGAGGATTTCCCACTGACTTCTTGCTAAGACAGAATCTCAGGAAGCCAAATTATACCTGCATAGAGAAATATGCTCAATTAGTGATCAATAAACTTAAACTTCCTTCAGTATTATATATTTTTATCACTTATACTCTACTTAACATCTCTGTAACAAAACCTATTTTTCAGATTCTCGATTAACAAATAAATAAAACAAAATTCAAGAATAAAGTTGAATCATACCTCAAGGAAACTGTTTACACACAAAAGTTCCAGAGGCCATCCCAGTCACATCTGCCAAGTCTTAAATCTAAGTAGAAGTACCAGCTTTTCCAATTCCAGTACTCTCAGATTTACAAACCATGGAGTCGTATTTCCCCAAGCTACTGGGACAAATTTTAAGGGTGGATCTTGGTACAACACCCATACTCTCAAATCAAGGGAAAAGCCGTTTGAAACTTGGTAAGTAGCTGGGGGAAATCCAAGACTTCACAAAGACTCAGCGGTGATCAATACTTCAAAAGGTCTCTCATTTGACATTAGGCAAACTGCACTCAAGCTGCAGATTCAGATGTGAAAAATGTCAACACATAAATATTGATCACCTCCTATGTGCTATGCACTGTGCTAAGAAAACTAAATCACCTCAGTTATCTCCCAAAGCACTGACCCAGTATTATATATTTGTTGTATCTAGAAGTAAAAAGTGATGACAAAGTGTTCTTATTATAAAAAAATTAAGAACAAATTTTAATTAGAACAGTTCTGTCCCATTAACTTCATTAATCTTTCTCTAGACCATTTTATATTCTTCCCTGATGGCATTCTCCCTTAGTCATGAGTTATCATGAACTGCATTTTCTTGCTCAAAGAAAAGATCTTTAGCCTATGCAACCCAACTACTAAATTACTCAGTCTTACCTGAAATACACCATTTCTGATAAATTAGGGCGATTTCTGCATATTACATGTTGTTGTTGGGTGCCGTCGAGTCAATTCCAACTCATAGCAACTGTATGTTACAGAGTAGAACTGGCCCATAGGGTTTTCTATGCTGTCATCTTTATGAGAGCAGAGCGCCAGGTCTTTTCTCCCTCAGATCCGTTGAGTGGATTGGAACCACCAACCTTCCAGTTAGCAGCTGAGAACTTAACCACCTGCACCAACTGGGCTTCCTGAATATTACATCAGACTTTTAAACTATAATTGAGGCTGCTTTGGTGTCCTGTCAAATTATATTTTAATGTTGTTCTTAGGTACCCTTAAGTCAGTTTCAAGTCAGCAACCCTAAGTACAACAGAATAAAACACTGCCAGGTCCTGCACCATCTTCACAATTGTTATGTTTGAGCCCACTGTTGCAGCCACTGTGTCAATTTATCTCATTAAGGGTCTTCCTCTTTTTCACTGACCCTCTACTTTACTAAGCATGATGTCCTTCTCTAAGAACTGATTCGAAGTGTGTAAGGTTAAGTCTTCTATCCTTGCTTCTAAAGAGCATTGTGGCTATATGTCTTCCAGGACAGATTTGTTTGTTCTTCTGGTAGTTCATGGTATTTCCAATATTCTTTGCCAACACCATAATTCAAAGCTATCAATTCTTCTTTGGGCTTCCTTATTCATTGTCCAGCTTTCACATGCATATGAGGTGACTGAAAATATCATGGCTTGGGTCAGGTGCACCTTAGTCCTCAAAGTGACATCTTTGTTTTTTAACACTTTAAAGAGGTCTTTTGCAGCAGATTTGCCCAATGCAATATGTTGTTTGATTTCCTGATGGCTGCTTCCATGGGCATTGATTGTAAATCCAAGTAAAATGGCATCCTTGACAACTTCAATCTTTTCTCCATTTATCATGATGTTGCTTACTGGTCCAGTTGTGAGAATTTTTGTTTTATATCGAGATGTAATCCACACTGAAGGCTGTTTTCATCATTAAGTACTTGTGCTTCAAGTCCTCTTCACTTTCAGCAAGCAAGGTTGTGTCATCTGCACACTGCAGGTTGTTAATGCATCTTCCTCCAATCCTGATGCCACATTCTTCTTCATATAGTTCAGTTTCTTGGATTATTTGCTCAGCATACAGACTGAATAGGTATGGTGAAAGAATACAACCCTGACACCCATCTTTTGTAACTTTAAACCTATGCACCACGGGTGACCCTGGTGGTATTTGAAATAGCTTCCAGCATCAAAGCAACAAGCCACCACAATAAAACAAATGGACAGATGGGTGGGGAGCTTCTGGCATAACAGTAGTATTGTTTACTATTCATCCACACTTACAACCCTGAAGCCTTCTCTGCTTTCTCTCTTAACTTCCCATATATAAACAACAAACACTCTTCCTTTAAAAAATGCTTATTTTATCCATCCCATTCTCTTCATTCCTGCTTAACACAGGAGGTTAAGCCCTTTTCATCTCATAACTAGACTATCATAAGAACTTTTTGTTATGCCTTCTTACGATATCTTTTCTCTTTGGTCCACTTCACAAAGCACTACCAGATTAGTATTTAAAATTTTTGTTTTGACTTCTAACCCCAAAGCTCCTATATATGAAACAAAATCAAAACAATCTAGTGTTAAGGCCCTACACAATCAGCCCCAACCTACTGTTTAATTTCACTTCCTATCATCTGCCAAGAACGTTCTACTCTAGCTCAAATGGTCTACTCACTCCCCCTGAACAAATACCGTAAGTGCATCAAGGTTTCGCTCATGCAGCTTTTGTCTTGGTTTATGAATCCTACGCTAATGAAAACAGACCACAGTAGTAACCATCATCACTAACTGTTCTCTATCTCTGTGATGACTGAATATGAATAGGCTTAAATGTAGTAGGCACATTTTAGATTAGATATCAGAAAGAATTTCCTGACTCAAACTTCAAGTTATGACCCCCCAGGTTTTATTTGCCAATATTCTTTTACAGAACTTTCTCCTCAAGGGGTGTTAAGAATATCTCTGCCTAAAATTACTAATGGGATGTGTACAATTATTTTCAAGGTCAGAATGAATTTTATACCTGTTCTTACATGAATGATAAATATAACATATTTAATTATCCAGTTTTAGTATTAATAAATCAATCAGTGATAATCTTGGAAAATATAATTATGGCAGTCCTCAAAAACAGTGTCATAGATAAAAAGGGCTCATAAACATAATTCTCTCTCTGACCTTTAAATGTGATTCTACCATTCAATATGTAGTATTACAGAAAAAAAAACTTCCACTTATTATATTTACTGTATGAAAGAAGCTTTCAGGTGAAAACAGAAAACCCTAACTCAACTGTTTTAAACGTTTTGGAAAATATATCACCACTCTCTCAGAACAAGAATATGGAGAAAGTCTTCTACTTCCGGTAATGGAGGATTAGGAAATTCAGATAAAGACCCCCATTGTGGGTAACTAGAAAAGCTGGATACATATTTTAAAGATCTGCTCAAAGGCATCTAAAAACTAGCACAGGAATAAATATTTACTGATGTGGGATCAGGGGAGGATGGTGATACAGAAACTGTCATTTGGGACCACTTTTATCCTGGGGGTACTTGCCAATTCCAGAGCATGTAGCTGGGAGACTGAGTGCCTTCTCATAGCATTCAAATTCAAAGAAAGAGAGACAGGACCAGCAAGAAGTAAGAAGGTCCTAGTAAACTCTCTTCACTTTGAATAGGACTGCCTCTTAGGAATAAGGGTACCATTTTTACCCAAATAACACTCACCTTCTACGCTTGTTTGCCAACTGTGCCCTTCCCCTGCAAGTGCTTATGAAAATACCTCATGGGGGGAGGGCACAGTTGGCAATCAAATGTAGAAGGTGTGTGCTATTTGTGCGAAAATACAGTAATTTAGGAAAAAGATATCAACCTAGGCCTCAAATTGTTTTTATAAAAAATTGCAAATAAATGTGTGACACATAACAAATAACCAGACTTACAAGAAGATAAGACAACAAGATTAAAGCCACAAAAAACAACAGGGAATAGACAGACACACAAAGGCCTCAATTAGAGTTATCAGACATAGATTCTAAAATATATAATAATAATTATTGGGCTGAAAGGGATAAAAAACAAGATCGAGAATTTGGGCAGAGAATTAGAAACCATAAAAAGAAACCAATTAAAACTATAAAAATGAAAAAATGCAATAACCAATATCAAGAGCTTAATGTGTGGGTATAATTGTTGTTTCTAGCTGCCATCAAGTCAGCTCCAACTGATGGCAGCCTTATGTATAATAGAATGAAATGTTGTCCAGTCCTGTGCCATCTTCATAACTGTTGGTATGTTTGGGCACACTGTTGTGGCTATTGAGTCAATCCAACACACAGAAGGTTTCCCTCATTTTTGCTGACCTTCTACTTTACCAAACATGATGTCCTTTTCTAGAGACTGGTCTTTCCTTATGACATGTCCAAAGTAAACAGTCAAAGTCTCACCATGCAGCTTAGAAGGAATTTATGAGTTTGAAAATAGGTTAAAAGAATATACGCAAGATATAGCAGAAAGAGATCAAGGATGGAAAACAGAAAAGAGGAAACAGATACAGAGAATAAAGTAAACACGTCATTCCAAGGGGCGTGAAATTGGAGTCCCAAAAGGAAAGGAGAGAAATAACAGGGCAGAAAGTATAGCTACAAAAACAATGGTTGATAAATTCCCCAAATTAATGAAAGAGACCAAATCTCAGATTTTAAAATGCTCTACAAACCCCAAACACATGAATAAACAGAAATCTACATAGAGGCATATCACATTAAGATGACTAAATTCAAAATAAAACAGTCTTAAAATCAGCCCGAAAGAGAAACAAATCGCCTTCAAATGAGCAAAAAAAAAAAGAGTAAGAATGGACTTCAACAACAAAGCCAGAACACAATGTAATAACACAATGTAAGTGATGAAAGAAAAATACATATAATACAGAAAAAAATATCTTTCAGGAATTATGGTAGAATAAAGATATTTTTATATAAACAAAAACTAAGAGAATTCATCCTAGCATATGCACACTAAAAGAGACAGTAACGGATTTCTTTATACATAAGCAAAATTATCTCAGATACGAGCTCAAAAATGTGGAAACAAAAAATGAGAAACGGAAATTATAAATATGCATGTAATTCTAACTGAATACTGACTATACAAATAATACCTTGTGGAATTTTAACACATAGGATTAAAATACATGGGATATATTTGGAAACCCTGGTGGTGTCGTGGTTAAGTGCTACAGCTGCTAAATAAAAGGCTGGCAGTTCTACTCCACCAGGCACTCCTTGGAAACTCTATGGGGCAGTTCTACTCTGTCCTGTAGGGTCGCTGTGAGTGGGAATCGACTCGACAGCAGTGGGTGGGTTTGTCACTGGTATATAATTTAAGAGAAGTAGAATTAAAGTTATATACCAGTGATTGATCTCATATATTTTGATAAAGTTAGTAAAGTAGAAGGTCAGTGAAAAAAAGGAAGACTCTCAAAGATGGATTGACACAATGTCTGCAACAATAGGCTCAAACATAGCAACAACTGTAAGGATGGTGCAAGACTGGGCAATGTTTTGTTCTGTTGTACACAGGGTGGCTATGAGTCAGAATCAACCTGAGGGCATTTAATAACAACAACAGAATTACACTTTGATAAGCCAAGGAAGAGTTGGCAAACTACATCCTGAGGGCCAAATGTGGCCTGCAGCCTTTTATATCCAGCTACCAAGCTGGGAATAATTTTTATATTTTTAAAGAGTCGTAAAAAAAAAAAAAAAGAAGAAGAAGAAGAAATATGTAACAGAAACCATACCTGGCCTGAGAAGCCTAAAATGAAGAGAAACATTCATAATAACAAAAGCTAACTACAGCAGGAAGATGGGGTAATTTTATATATATTTATATACACTTACTATGGTCCCTAAATACATAAGGCAGAAGTCAGAACTATAAGAAAAAATTAGCCAAATTCACAATCACATTGGGAGAAGTTAACCACTATTCTTGTTAACTGACAGAACAGCAGCCAAAAAATAATCAGTAAGAACACAATTTGAGCAATGAAACAAATTAACCAAACTTACATACATATATTTTTTTCATACATATATATATATACACATACTATATATATATACACACATACATATATATACACACACAAAACTGTAGCCAGTAAATACAGATAATACATTTCTTATGAGCATATGCAGACCATTTATAATCATCACATGCTAGGTCTCAGGAAAACAGATCTCATTTCTTTTTATCACTGAAGAATACTCTTAAGTGCCCAGCTGCTAACCAAAAAAGTCAGCAGTTAGAACCCACCTGCCGCTCAGCAGGAGAAAGATGTGGCAGTCTGCTTCCGTAAATATTACAGCCATAGAAACCCTATGGGGCAGTTCTACTCTATCCTATAGGGTTGCTATAGTTGGAATTGACCTGACAGCAATGGGTTTTTTTGTTTGTTTGTTTGTTTGTTTCTTGTATGGATGTACCACAGTTTGATTACCCATTCCCTACTGAAGAACACCTTGGTTGCTTCCAATTTTTGGCAACTGTGCATAAAGATGCTATAAACATCTACGTGCAGAATTTTTTGTGGACATACGTTTTCAACTGATTTGAGTAAATACTTAGAAATGTAATTGCTGGATCACTTGGTAAGCCTATGTTTAACTTTGTAAGAAACATACAGACTATCTTGCAGAGTGGCTGTACCATTTTGTATTCCCACCAGCAATGACATGGGGGAAACGAAAATGTACACTGCTAAGCAAAGAAAGTTGGTCTGAAAATGGTACATACTATATAATTCCAACTGTATGGCATTCCTGGAAAAGGCGAAACTATAGAAACAGTATAAAGATCAATGGTCGTAGGGTTGCAAGGATGAATAGGTAGCACACAAGGCATTTTTAGGGCAGCGAAACTATAAGATATTGTAACGGTAGACACACGAAACTATGCATTTGTCAAAACCCACAAACATATGCAACACAAAGGATGAACTCTAATGTAAACTGAGGACTTTGGTCAATAGTAATGTATCACTATTGGTTCATCAATTGTAACAAATGTACCACACAAATGTAAGATGCTAATGATAGGAGAAACAGTGTGCAGGAGCAAGAGGAAGTATATGGGAACTCTCTGTACTTTCTGCACAATTTTTCTGTAAACCTAAAACTGCTCTAAAAAGTAAAGTCTGGTTTTTAAAAATCTCACAAACTTGAAAAGACCAAAATTATAAAGAAAATGCTCTATATAATATCTCGTAGGATTTTAACATAGTTAAATTCTAACCACAATGCAATTAAACTAATAGTCAATACATAAAGATAACTAGAAAAGTCCCATATGCTTAGAAAGTAAAAAGTACATTTCTAAATAATTCATGAATAAAAGATCATAACAGAAATTTGAAAATATTTAGAAATAAATGAAAACTGATATTACATACTAAAACTTGTGAGATAAAGACTGCCACTTCCAGAAAAGTAGCATAGACATACTTTCCAGTACTCCTCCCATTACGGAAGTACTCAAAGAAATAATGACTGAAAAACTCTCGAATTTGGTAAAGACATAAACATATAAATTCAACAAGCTGAGCAAACTCCAAACAAACAAAACAAAGGAATCCACATTAAGACACATCATAGTCAAATCTCTGAAAATGAACACAAAGAAAAAATCTTGAAGCAGCAACTGCAGTGACGGTTAGCAACCTTTCATCCCCAAAACCAAACCGTGTTGCCGTCAAGTTGATCCTGACTCACAGAGACCCTCTTTTGCTCCCAAAATGTTAATGGAGACCACACGGGAAACCTGGACTTTCACCCCACCAGCAGTTACAAGGAGAACCTTCCTTGTGCCATTGAGGTGCTGTTAGAAAAGGTCTTATGGACAATCGGGGCAGGTGCCAGGACTCAGTGTTAATGAGGTCACCACCTCCAAGGTGTCACTGGAGACCACATAGGGAACCAGAACTCCTAGTCCTGCCCAGCAATACTGAGGTTTATCCCCAACCTTGGATGTCAACAGAGGCCAATCGGGAAACCTGGATTTCTACCCTACTCGGCAATAATTAGGTAGTGACTCCCCTTTTCCTAGCCAAAGGAGTTTCAAAAAAAGCCAGCTAAAACTGAGGGTTTAAATAAGATCCAAAGTCCCATAATGTAACAGCCAAAATGTCCTAGTTTCAGTTGAAAATCACTAGTCATACCAAGAACTAAGAAGATTTCAAAGTTAATGAAAACAGAAAATCAATAGATGCCAACACTAAGATTACAGAGATATTAGAATTATTTGACAAAGATTTTAAAGTAGCCATGATAAAAATGATTCAATGAGCAATTACAAACAAGCTTGAAATAAATGAAAAAAGACAAAGCTGCAGTAAAGAAATACACATCACCAACGAAATACTATCTACTCATTGTCAGCGAGTCGACTCTGACTCATAGCGACCCTATAGGACAAAGTAGAACTGCCTCACAGGGTTACAAGGAGTGGCTGGTGGATTCAAACTGCCGACATCTTGGTTAGCAGCCAAGCTCTTAAAAACCACTGTGCCACCAGGGCTCCAGTTAGGTTAGTAGTAGAGAGCAAACTGTTTGCACCACCAATAAACCAAACCCACTACTGTTGAGTCGATTCAACTCATAGTGACCCTAAAGGACAGTAAAACTGTCCCATAGGGTTTCCAAGGCTGTAATCTTTATGGAAGCAGACTGCCACATCTTTTTCCTGCAGAGCGGCTGGTGGGTTTTAACTGCTGACCTTTGGGTTAACAGCCGAGCGCTTAACCACTGCACACTAGGGCTCCCAGTAACGAAATAGGAGATAAAAAGAACCAAGAGGAAATTTTAGAATGACTGTAGTAAAAATTTCAGTGGATGAGTTGAACATCACAAATGGAGGGGAGTGAGAAAAGAATTAATGAACTGGAAGACAGAACAACTGAAATTACCCAACTGAAAGAATACATGGGGCGGGGGGAGCAACAACAGATGCTCAGGGACCAGTGAGACTAAAATAAAAGATCTGTCATTCATATCATCCGAGTCCAAGAAGAAGAGAAAGAGGGAGGCGCTGAAAAGTACTTGAAGAAATAAATGGCCAAAAACCTTCCAAATTTGGTAAAGATACAAATATACAAATTCAACAAGCTGAGAAAGCATGGAACAAACAAAGGAATCCATATTATAGTTAAACCTTTCAAAACAAAGAAAATATCTTGAAGCAGGGACTGTGGTGATGGTTCCACAACTTTGTGAACATACTAAAAACCACTGAGCTGCATACTTTAAGCAGGTAAATTGTATAGTGTGTGAAATATCTATCAATAAAACTGTTTTAAAAAAACACATTAAACTGAATAAAAATGAAAATACAAAATATCAAATGTGTTTCACACAGGAAAAGCAGTGCTGAGAGAGGAATTTATAGAGCTAAATGTACACATATGAAAAGACGAAAACTATCAAATCAATAATCTAAGCTCCCACCTCAAAAACCGAGAAAAAGATGACCAAAATATACCCAACACAAGCAGAAGGAAAGGAATAATAAAGAGCAGAAATCAATGAAATTGGTAACAAAAGATAATATAGAGAAAATCAATTAGATAAAGAGCTGATTAATTAAGTTCAATAAAACTGACAAACCTCTAGAAACACTGACAGGAAAAAAAAAAGAGAGAGAAGACACAAATTATATACATCAGGAATGAAATACTACAGACCCTGTGGAGAACAAAAGATATTAAGAGAATATTACCAACAACTTTATATACATACATTTGACAACAAAATATATTTGACCACATATATTTGGTCCTCAAAGATGAAATGGACCAGTTCATCAAAAGGTACAAATTACCACAACTCAGCAACTATGACAATCATAATCTAATGCTCTATATCTACCAAGGAAGTTAAATTCGTAAATCACAAACTCACCAATAAAATGGCTTCATCGGAGAATTTTACCAAATGTTTGAAGAATTAGACCAAGTCTATACAATTTCATCCATGAAACAGAAGAGGAAGGAATAATTCCCAATTCATGTTATAAAGCTAACGCTATTCTAATACTAAAACCAGACAAGGACGGTACAAAAAAACAAAACATATAGACCAACATCCCTCATGAACGTAACTGCACAAATCCTTAACAAAAATTACCAAATACAATTCAGCAACATACAAATAAAATTATACACCATGACTAAGTGACGTTTATTCTAGGAATGTAAGGCTGACTCAATATTTGAACATCAATCAATGTAGCCCACCATACTAACAGCCTAAAGAAGACAAATCACATAATCACAGCAACTGAAGAAAAAAATTGATATAATTCAATATCCATTTGTTATAAAAACTCTCAGTAAAATAGAAATAGAGAACTTGCTCAACTTGATAAAGATCATCTACAGGACATAAATGACCTACCAAAAGCAAACCAAACCCGTTGTTGTTGAGCTGATTCCAACTCACAGTGACCCTATATGAAGAGAACTGCCCCATAGTTTCCAAGAGGTGGCTGATGGATTCGAAGTGGCGACTTCTTGGTTAGCAGCCTGAGCTCTTAACCACTCTACAGTTATCATTATTTGTTGTTGTTGCTGGTTGCCCTTGAGTAGATTTCGATTCATGGCAACCCCAAGTGTACTTAATGGCAAAAGACTGAATGCTTCCCTTAAGATCTGAATCAAGGCAAGGATGTCTGCCTGGCTACTCTTATTTAACATAGTTCTAGAAGTTGTAGCCAGTGCAATAGGCAAAATAAATAAAAGACAGATAAATCAGAAAAAAAGAAAGAAAACTGTCACTGATTGCAGACAACATGACTGTCTAATCAGGAAATCCCAATGAATCAATTAAAAAAAAATGCCTATAACTAATAATGAAATTCAGCAAGGTGAGAGGATACAAGACGAAGATGAATATTCAAAAATCAACTGCATTTTGATATATGGAAGTGAGGATGGTGAGACTTCATCTCACGTACTTTGGACATGTTCTCAGGAGGGATTAGTCCCCCGAGAAGGACATCATACTTGGTAAAGTAGAGGGTAAGCAAAAAACAGGAAGACCCCCAACAAGATGGACTGACACAGTGGCTGTAACAATGGGCTGAAACACAGCAACATTTGTGAGGATGGTGCAGGACTGGGCAATATTTCACTCTGTTGTACATAGGGCCGCTGTGAGTCGGAACTGACTCAACAGCACCTAACAACAGGAGCAGCACCAATGAACACATGAACATCAAAATTTTAAATGCAATACCATTAACCTATAAAAAAATTAGCTTAAAATGTATCACAGGCTTAAAGGTAAAACTGTAAAACTTTTGGGAAACAAAATAAAATCTTCAGGATCTAGAGCTAGATAAAGAGTTCTTAAGCTTGATCAAAAAGGATAATCTGTAAAAAAAACTTATAAATTGGATTTCTTCCAAATCAAGACTTTTTCTTCTGCAAAAGACTCTGTAAAGAGCATAAAAAGAGAGACCACCCCTTGGAAGAAAATATGTGCAAACCATATATCTAACAAAGGAAACTTCTCAAAACCCAAATAAAAAACGACCTGAGAAAACAGGCAAAAGATGAGAGACATTTCACGAAAGAGAAGATACAGATGGCAAACAAGCACATGAAAAGATGCCTAACATCATTAGGCACTAGGGAAATGAAAATTAAAACAATAGAAAAATATTAATACACCTATCAGAATGGCTAAAATACAAAAAAGTGACACCACCAAATACTGGAGAGAAAGTAGAGAAAAAGGATTACTCATAAATTCCTCATGAGAATGTAAAATGGTAGTCACTCTAGAAATCAATTTGACAGTTTCTTTACAAACTAAACATTTATCTATCATGTTGTTGCTCGGTGCCATCAAGTCAGCTCCAACTTGTAGCGACCCTATAACAAAACAGAACAAACCACTATCCAGTCCTGGGCCATTCTCATGTAGCTGCCTATTGTTGCAGCTACTATGTTGATCCATTTCGCTGAGGGTGTCCCTTTTTTTCGCTGACCCTCTACTTTAACAAGCATAATGTCCTTCTACAGGGACTGATCCCTCCTGATAACATGTCCAAAATATGTGAGATGAAATCTTGCCATCCTTGCTTGTAACAAGCATTCTGGCTGTATTTGTTCTGAGACAGATTTGTACATTCTTTTGGCAGTCCATGGTATATTCAATATTCTTCACTGACACCATAATTCAAAGAAATCAATTCTTCTTCAGTCTCCCTTATTCATTGTCCAGTTTTCACACGCATATTAGGAGACTGAAAACAACATGTCTTGGGTCAGGCACACCTAGTCTTCAAAGTGACATCTTTGGTTTTTAACACTTAAAGAGGTCTTTTGCAGCAGAGTTTGGCCAATGCAATACGCCATTTGATTTCTTGACTGCTGCTTCCATGGGTGTTGATTGTGAATCCAAGTAAAATAAAATCCTTGAAAACTTCAAACTTTTCTCCATTTATCATGGTGTTGCTTATTGGTCCAGTTGTGAGGATTTCTGTTTTCTTTATGTTGAGGCATAACCCATACTGAAGGCTGTGGTCTTTGATCTTCATCAATAACTGCTTCAAGTCCTCTTCCCTTGCAGCAACCAAGGTTGTGTAATCTGTATAACACAGGCTGTTAATGAGTCTTCCTCCAATCCTAATGCCACATTATTCTTAATATAGTCCAGCTTCTCAGATTACTTGCTTATAGTATACAGGTTGAATAGGTATGGTGAAAGGACAAAACCCTGACACACACCCTTTCTGACTTTCAACCATGCGGTATTCCCTTGTTCTGTTCGAACAACTGCCTCTTGATCTATGTAAAGGCTTCTCATAAGCACAATTAAGTGTTCTGGAATTTCCATTCTTCTCAATGTTATCCATAATTTGTTATGATCCACACAGTTAAATGCCTTTGCATAGTCAATAAAACACAAGTAAAACAACATTCTGGTATTCTCTGCTTTCAGCCAGGATCCATCTGACATCAGCAATCATATCTCTGGTTCCACGTCCTCCTTTAAATCTGGCCTGAATTTGTCAGTTCCCTGTCAATATATTCCTGGGGACACTTTTGAACTATCTTCAGCAAAATTTTACTTGCGTGTGATACTAACGATATTTTTCAATAATTTCTGCATTCGGTTGGATTACCTTTCTTGGAATAGGCAGAAATATGGATCTCTTCCACTTGGTTGGCCAGGTAGCCATCTTCCAAATTTCTTGACATAGACGAGTGAGCACTTCCAGTGCTGCATCTGTTGGTTGAAACACCTCAATTGGTACTCTGTCAAATCATAGAGCCTTGTTTTTTGCCAGTGCCTTCAGTGCAGCTTCGATCTCTTCCTTCAGTACTGTTGGTTCCTGATCATATGCTACCTCCTAAAACAGTTGAATGTCGACCAATTCTTTTCGGTATAGTGACTCTATGTATTCCTTCCATTTTATTTTGATGCTTCCTGTGTTGTTTAATATTTTCCACTTAGAATCCTTCAATTTTGCAACTCGAGGCTTGTATCTTTTCTTCAGTTTTTTCAGCTTGAGAAATGCCAAGCGTGTTCCCTTTGGTTTTCTAACTCTAGGTCTCTGCATGTGCTGTTACAATACTTTGTCTTCTCGAGCTGCCCTTTGAATTATTCTGCTCAGCATTTTTACTTCATCATTTCTTCCATTTCCTTTAGCTACTTGACATTCAAGAGCAACTTTCAAAGTCTCTGCTGATATACATTTTGGTCTTTCCTTTCTTTCCTGTCTTTTTAATGACTTCTTGCTTTCTTCACATATAATGTCCATGATGACATTCCACAACTTGTCTGGTCTTCTGTCATTAGTGCTCAACGCGTCAAATCTATTCTTGAGATGGTCTCTAAATTCAGGTGGGATATACTCAAGGTCATACTTTGGCTTTCATGGACTTGTTCTAATTTTCTTCAGCTTCAACTTGAACTTGCATACGATCAACTGATGGTCTCTTTGGCAGTTGCCCCCTGACCTTGTTCTGACTGATGACATTGAGCTTCTCCATCACCTCTTTCCAAAGATGTAGTCAATTTGACTCCTATGTATTCCATCTGGTGAGGTCCATGTGTATAGTCACTGTTTATGTTGGTGAAAAAGGTATTTGCAATGAAGTCACTGTCTTGCAAAATTCTATCGTGTGATCTCTGGCATCATTTCTATCACCAAGGCCATGTTTTCCAACTACTGATCCTTCCTCTTTGTTTCCAACTCCCACATTCCAATCACCAGTAATTATCAATGCATCCTGACTGCATCTTCGATGAATTTCAAACTGTAGAAGTTGGTAAAAAGTCTTCAACTTCTTCATCTTTGGCTTTAGTGGTTGGTGTGTAAATTTGAACAATAGTCGTATTAACTGGTCTTCATTGCAGGCATATGGATATTACCCTATCACCGACAGTGTTGTACTTCAGGATAGATAAAAACGTTCTTTTTGACGATGAATGTAACGTCATTCATCTTCAAGTTGTCATTCCCTGCATAGTAGACAATATGACTGCCCAATTCAAAATGGCCAATACCAGTCCATTTCAGCTCGCTAATGCCTAAGATATCAATCTTTTTGCATTCCATTTCATGTTTGATGATGTCCAACTTTCCTAGACTCATATTTCGCACATTCCACGTTCCGATTACTAATGGATGTTTGCATCTGTTTCTTCTCATTTTGAGTCCTGCCACATCAGCAAATGAAGATCTCGAAAGCTTAACACCATTCATGTCATTAAGGTCGACTCCACTTTGAGGAGGCAGTTCTTTCCCAGTTGTCTTTTGAGTGCCTTCCAATATGAGGGGCCCATAGTCCCGCCAATATAAAGACAATGTTCTGCTACTATTCATAAGGTTTTCACTGGCTAATTTCTTCAGAAGTAGACCACTGAGTCCTTCTTACTAGTCTGTCTTAGTCTGGAAGCTCAGCTGAAACCTGTCAACCATGGGTAACCTTGCTGGTACTTGAATACGAATGGCATAACTTCCAGCATCACAGTAACACACAAGCCCCCGCAGTACAACAAACTGGCGGACGTGTGGGGGGCATCTATCATACAAGTCAGCAATTATACTGAGTATTTATCCCAGAAAAATAAAAACTCCAGATCACACAAAAACCTGGACACAAATGTTTACAGGTGATAACTAGGTCAATGTAAGTAAAAAAAAAAAAAAGGGAAAATAAATGTTGGTGAGGACATGGAGAAACTAGAACTCTCATACATTGTTGGTGGGGATATAAAATGGTACAGCTGCTCTGGATAACATTCTGGTAGTTCATCAAAAAATTAAACCCAATAATTCCACTCCTAGGGATATGCTTAAAAGGATTGAAAACAGGTACTCAAACAAGTGGGAGTCTTAGATGTTGCAAACGTTTAAGCCCTTCACTACCAGCCAAAAGGTTAGTGGTTCAAACCCACCCAGAGACACCTCAGAAGACAGTCCTGGCAATCCACTTCCAAAAGGTCACAGCCTTGAAAATCTTATGAAGCAGTTCTACTCTGCACACGTGATTGACAGAAGTCAGAACTAACTGGATGGCAAACAAACAACAACAGCAAAAACTCAAACAAATACTTGTACATGAATGCTCATAGCAACACTTTCACAATAGCTAAAAAGGTAGAAACAACACAAATGGCCATCAAAGGATGAATAAAGAAAATGGAGTATATGCGCACAATGGAATATTACTCAGCCACATAAAGGAATGAAGCACTAATACACACTATAAGGATACATGCTACTAGGTGTTGTTAGGTGCCATCAAGTCAATTCCAACTCATAAAGGTCTCACGTGACAGAGGAGAACTGCCCCATAGGGTTTTCTTGGCTGTAATCTTTACAGAAACAGATCACTAGGTCTTTTGCCAGTGTAGCTGCTGCGTGGGTTGGAACTGCTCTCTGATCATATTAAGTCTAATGAAAGAAACCAGACACAAAAGGTCATGTATTGCATGATTCCATTTATATAAAATATCCAGAATAGCTAAATCCATACAGACAGAAAGCAGATTGGCAGTTGACAGGCCTGAGAGGGGGGAATAATAGGGACTGACTACTTGATGAGTGCAAGGCTTCTCCTTTTGGGGCAATGAAAATGTTTTGAAACTAGATAGAGGTGGTAGTTGTACAACACTGTGAATATATAAATGCCATGGATATGTACACTTTACGATGGTTAATTTTATGTCACCTCAATTTTTTTTTAAAAGGCAAAAAAATTACAAAAATGGAAACTGAAAGGCACATGAATCAAATAAGATATATATATAAAATGAGTACAGTAAATACCATACTTGATTTTAAGATCTTGAATGCCTTTCTTTGAGAACAAGATCATGACAAGGATGTCCATTATTACCCCTTTTATTCAACTTTGTATTGAAGGATCATGAATAACACAAAGGAATAAAACATACAAGGAAAGGAAAAATGAAACTTTCTCTATTCACAGATATTCTGGTTGTACATGCAGAAAATCCCAAAGAATCTACAGAGAAATAGAAGAAGCAAGTTAGTAAGGTTGCTAGATAGATCAATATATAAAAATTAATTTCGTTCCCTATGCCAACAACAGAAGAATATATTTTTCAAAGACATTCATAACAACTGCATTGAAAAATATCAAATACCCAGCCAAAAAGATATACCAAACATCATATGAAAAACTATAGGTAATTATTGAGAGAAACTAAAAAAGACCTAAGTAAATAAAGCACACCTACTCCTCACAGTTCTACTCTGTCCTATAGGGAAGTTCTACTCTGTCCTATAGGGTCGCTATGAGTCGGAATTGTCTCGACGGCACTGGGTTGGGTACTCCTCATAAAAAAAAAAAAAAAGACGAGTAAAATTTTACTGAAGATCATTCAAAAGCGGTTGTAGCAGTACATCCACAGGGAACCGCCAGAAATTCAAGCCAGATTCAGAAGAGGACATGGAACTGGGGAGATCATTGCTGATGTCAGATGGACCTTGGCTGAAAGCAGAGGATACCAGAAGGACGTTTACCTGTGTTTTATTGGCTATGCAAAGGCATTCAGCTGTGTGGATCATTAACAAATTATGGATAACACTGCAAAAAATGGGAATTCCAGAACACTTAATTGTGCTTCTACTTCCAATAGAACAAACAGTGGGTCAAAGGGTATACTGGATGTTTTCATGGTTCTCTGTAAGTATCGCCAAATTGCCTATCAGTTTTACACATCAATTACCAGCACCGGGTATTATCGTGGTTTTATATTTTTGCCAATTTCACATTCAAAAACAAGCTACCTGTTCTTTTAATATGAAAGTTTTGGGTTACTCAAGTGGTTAATTATTTTCCATATGTTTGCTTATTAATGGATGGGAGCAAAAGGTAGAGAAATCAGTAGAGGTAGCTGGGCACCATGTAGTTCCTCTGGTCTCAACAGACTGTGGCTCATGTGGTCCATAAGTCCTCTGGACTGCTTCCTTGAGTCTTTCATTTTCTTCACTCTGCTTTGCTCTGAACGGGAAGAGACCAATAGTGGTATCTTAGATGGCCGCCCACTACTCACCAAAGTAAGATGCAGAATTCTGTCTTTATGAACTACGTATGCCAATCAATGTAGATATCCCCCGAGTCTACGGTCCTTCACCTTCGAGCCAGGAGCTTCGTCCCGCAAGGCATTTGGTTATGTCTAAGAAGCTGCCCTGACTGTGGCCCTTCTCTGCTCTACTGTCTATATTAATATATAAGCAGCATCTAGTTACATATGTAGAAATATCTATTACCAAACCTATATCTGCAGGAGGGTGTGTTCCCTTACATCATCCCACATTGCTTAGCATATCTATCTACCTACGTATCCATTTGTAAACTCGTGTTTGTTAACGCTGCTGTTGGAAGCTCTGGTGGCATAGTGGTTAAGTGCTATGGCTGCTAACCAAAGGGTTGGCAGTTCAAAACCACCAGGCACTCCTTGGAAACTCTATGGGGCAGTTCTACTCTGTCCTATGGGGTCGACATGAGTCGGAATAGACTCGACGGCAACAGGTTTGGTTTTTTTGGTTTAATGCTACTGTTACAGGCTTGTCTATATTTTAGTAATTATTGTTGCTGCCCTTTGTTCTTGCATTTCTCTGTGTCCTCTCATACCTTGGTCATGTTTTGCTGACTTCCCTCATGTTGTGTGTTGCCATTCCCTTCACCAATATTTACACCTGTCTTTTATCTGGTTAGTAATTTTCCCTCTCTCCCCTTCCTATCCCTGGTAACCATCAAAGTTTTTTTTTTTTTCTGTGTGTAAACCTTTTGTTTTTGTATAACAGTGGTCTAACAGGATATTTGTCTTTTTGTGATTGACTTATTTCACTCACCACAATGTCCTCCAAATTCATCCATGCTGTGAGATGTTTCATCATTATTCTTTATCATTGCATAGTATTGCATTCTGTGCATGTACCACAGTTTGCTAATCCATTCATCTGTTATGGGCACTTAGGTTGTTTCCATCTTTTTCCTACTGTGAATAATGCTGCGATGAACGTGGGTGTGCGTATGTCTAGTCGTGTCACGGCTCTTATTTCTTTAGGGTATATACTTAGGGGTGGGGCACCATACCATTTTCCATAGTGGTTCTACCATTTTACATTCCCACCAGTAGTGAATAAGAGTTCCAGTCTCCCCACAATCTCACCAGCATTTGTCGTTTTATATATACGTATTTTTTTTTGTTGTTATTGCCATCAATATACGGGTGAGATGGTATCTCACTGTTATTTTAATCTGCATCTCTCTAATGGCTAATGATCAAGAGTATTTCATGTGTTTGTTAGCTGTCTAAGTGTCTTCTTGGTGCAGTGTCTAGTCATATCCTTTGCCCATTTTTTAATTGGATTGCCTTTTGGTTGTTGAGGTGTTCAAGTTTTCTATAAATTTAAAAAATTAGGCCCTTGTTGGCTATGTCACTTTTTCCCAGTCTGTAGGTTCTCTTTTTACTCTTTTGGAAAAGTCTTTTGAAAAAGCATAAGTATTTAATTTTTAGGAGATCCCATGTATCTAGTTCATCTTCTGCTGTTTGTGCATTCTTAGCTATGTTTGGAATTCTACTTATGTCATATTTTAGGGCCTCTGGCACTGTGTCTCTTTGTTTCACGATTTTTATACTTTTAAGTTTTATATGTAGGTCTTTGATCCGTTTTGGGCTTATTTTTGTGTATGGTGTGAGATATGGGTCCTGTTTCATTTTTTTCACAAATGGACATACAGTTTTGCCAGCACCATTTGTTAAAGAGACTGTCTTTTCCTCATTTAATGGATTTTGGCCCTTTGTCAAAGATCACTTGTCCATAGGTGAATGGATTTATGTCTGGGTTCTCAATTCTATTCCATTGGTCTATGTGTCTGTTGTTATAGCAGTAGCAGGCTGTTTTGACTACGGTGGCTGTATAATAGGTTCTGAGATCGGGTAGGGTAAGGCCTCCTACTTTGTTCTTCAATAATGCTCTACTTCTCTGGGACTTACTTCCCTTACATATAAAGTTGGTGGTTAGTTTTTCCAACTCATTAAAGAATGCTGTTGGGATCTGGATTGGGACTGCATTATAACTGTAGATTGCTTTGGGAAGTATCAACATTTTCACAAGGTTGAGTCTTCTTATTCATGAGCATGGTATGTTTTTCCATTTATGTAGGTCTCTCGGTTTCTTGCAGTAGTGTTTTGTAGTTTTCTTTGTACAGATCTTTAATGTTCCTGGTCAGATTTATTCCTAAGTATTTTATCTTTTGGGGGGTTACCATAAATGGTATTGTTTGCCTGATTTCCTTTTTGAAGTTATCTTCGTTGATGTAGAGGTATTCAACTGATTTTTGTATGTTGATCTTGTATCTTCCTACTTTGTCAAATTCTTCTATTAGTTCCAGTAGCTTTCTTGTGGAACCTTTGGTGTTTTCTATGTATAAGATCATATTATCTATGAATAGGGGTAGTTTTACTTTTTCGTTGCCAATCTGGATGTGCTTTATTTCTTTTTCTGGTCTTACTGCTACTGCTCTACCAAAGACTTCCAGCACAATGCTGAATAAGACTGGTAATAAAGGGCATCCTTCTCTGCTTCCCATTCTCAAGGGGAATGCTTTCAGTCTCTCTCCACTGAAAATAAGACTGGCTGCTGGTTTTGTATAAATGCCCTTTATTATGTTGAGAAATTTCCCTTCTGTTCCTATTTTGCCGAGAGTTTTTATTAGGAATGGATGTTGGACTTTATCAAATGCCTTTCAGCATTGCTCATGTGATTCTTTTATTTATGTGCTGGATTGAGTTGATTTTCTGATACTGAACCATCCTTGCATACCTGATATGAATCCCACTTGGTCATGATGTCTTTTTTTGTTTCTTTTTGATATGCTATTGAATTCTACTGGCTAGAATTTTGTTGAGAATTTTTGCATCTGTATTCGTGAGGGACATTTGTGATTTTCTTTTATTGTGGTATCTTTGCCTGGTTTTGGTATCAGGGTATGTGGGCTTCATAGAATGAATTCAGGAGTATTCCTTCTTTTTCTACATTCTAAAATAGTTTGAGTAGTATGGATGTGAGATTTTCATTGAATATCTGGTAGAAATCATCCAGGCAAAGGCTTTTTTTGTTGGGAGTTTTTTTTATTACCTTTTCAATTTCTTCTTTTGCTATGGGCCTGTTCAGTTTTTCTACCTCAATTTGTTAGTTTAGGTAGGTAGTATGTTTGTAGAAATTTTTCCACTTTCTGTAGGTTTTCAAATTTGTTGAAGTACAATATTTCATAATATTCTGGTATGATCCTTTTTATTTCAGTTGGTTCTGTTGTAAAGTTACCCACCTCATTTCTTATTTACGTTATTCGCTCCCTCCCCTGCTTTTGTCAATTTGGCCAGTGGTTTGTCAATTTTGTTGATCCTTTCAAAGAACCAACTTTTGGTTTTGTTGATTCTATTTTTTTTCTGTTCTCCATTTCTGCTTTAACCTTTATTATTTCCTTCCTACTAGTGACTATGGGCTTCTTTTGCTGCTCTCTTTTTATTTGTTCAAGTTGTAAGGTTAATGTTCTGATTTGAGCCCTTTCTTCTTTTTTCAGTGTGCCTTTATTGCTATAAATTGACCTCTTAAGTACTGCTTTTGCTGTGTCTTAAAGGTACTGGTAAGAAGTGTTTTCATTCTCTTTGATTCTGGGAAATTTTTTACTACAAATTTGATTTCTCCTATTACCCAGTGGTTTTTAAGCAAGGTGTTATTCAATTTCCATGTATTTGATTTTTTTTTTCCCTTGTTATTCCTGTTATTGATGTCTACTTTCACGGTGTTGTGATCAGAAAAAACGCTTTGTGTTATTTAAAAAATTTTGTTAAGGCTTGCTTTGTGGCCTAAAATGTAGTTTATTATGGAAGATGTTCCACATGCATTGGAAAAGAATGTGTATTTTGTTGTTGTTGGGTGAAGTGTTCTGTATATGTCTATGAGTCAAGCTGGTTGACCTTGCCATTTAGATTTTAATCTTGGCTGAGTTTCTGTGTTCTGCCCTTCACTGACAGTGGTGTCTTGAAGTCTTCTACTATTACTGTGGAACTATTTCTTTTTCAATGCTGTTAGAGTTTGCTTTATGTATTTTTGAGCCCCATGATTGAGTGCATATATATTTATTATGATTTTCATTTTTTTATTTGGTTTATTTTTATTATAGTTATGTCTTCTTAGTAGATTCACCCTTTAATCATTATATAAAGTCCTTCCTTATCTTTTATGTTGGATCTTGCCTAAAGTCTGTTTTATTAGAAATTAATTACGAAATAATTTATCAGAAATAAATTAAGCACTATCTTACTGAAGCTTAAGAAATACAAATACCGTAATTTGGCAGTTCCACTCCTAAGCATATACCCAACTGAAATGTCAGTGTAAGTGCACCAAGAGATTTGTACGAGACCATTCATAGCAGTATTATTCCTAATAACTGAAATCTAGAAACAAACCAAAGTTGTTTTTTGGTTGTTTGCTTCATACATATTTTTTCCATCCTTTGAGTTTTAGTATGTGTAGGTCTTTGTTTCTAAGGTGTGTCTCCTATAGACAGCATCTAGATGGATCATGCTTTTTAGTCCATTCTGCCACTCTTTATTGATGTATTTAAGCCATTTACATTCAGTGTGATTATCAATAGATATGAGTTTACTGCTATCATTTTTTTGCACTTTTTTCTGTGGTTTTGATGGTTTCTTTTTCTGCTTAATTTTCTGTGCTAAGTTCTGTTTGTGGATTTTCTTTTCATTTCTTTCATTGTTGTAGATTTTGTGTTTACTGAGTTATGTTTTTCTTCTTTTATTTTGATGAGTAGGTTTGTTAACTTTCTTTGTGGTTACCTTGAAATTTATCTTTATCTTCCTAAGTTTAAATGAATCTTTTATTTCTTGATATCGCCTTAACTTCCTCTCCATATGAAAGTTCTATAGCTCATTATTTATCGCCTCTTTGTTTTGACATTGTTACCATTTACAGATTAACGTCTCTGGTTCCCTGATTTCATTTTTTTAGCTTTATTTTTGAGAATTCTTTATCTGGGTTTGTACCTGGCTGATGCTGTCCTGTGTTCTAATCTCAGGTTGTTGTCTCTCTCATGTTGTTGGTTATCTATCCAAAGGACTCCCTTTAATATCTCTTATAACTTTAGTCTTGTTTTTTACAAATTCCCTTAATTTCTGTTTATCTGGAAATACCTAATTTCACCATTATACCTGAGAGACAATTTTGTTGTACACGTAATTCTTGGAGAAGGTTATGCAGCCAGTCCTGGGGCCCCTGGCACAGGTAGCTGTATGGAATAGGAGGCACCAACAGTCTTGGCATGTGTGGCTGTAGGGGTTAGGAGGCACTGCTGGCCCTCAGGCCCTCGGTGTGGGCGGCCGGATGGAGTGGGAGGTACCGCCAGCCCTCAGACCCCTGGCGTGGGTGGCCGGGGGAAGTAGGAGGCACTGTTAGATCTCAGATTCCTGGAGTGGGTAGCGGGAGGGAGTAGACGGCACTGCAGGTCCACGGGACCCTGGCACGAGTGGCTAAACAAAGAGGTGGACGCCTCCAGTCCGTGGGCTCCCAGCTTAGGGAGCAGGGTGGTAGAGCATGTCACCAGAATACAATCATATAGGGGGATGGCAGACGAGGGGAGTAGCCCACTGGCCCATGGGCCTCCAGCTAGGGGGCTGGGGTGGGCTCAGTGAGTGGGGTGTGTGCACTTAACTTTCACAGGGCAGGAAGCATCCTGCCTGGCTCTGGACATGAGTGTAGAGTTGCTCATGCTTAGCTGCACCAGGTGATGGGGGTTTCAGCTGGGAACGCTGCTTGCTTTGTCCCAATATGGCTGTGCTGTGCAGGTTGGCTAGCAGGGCATCGGCGATCTGTACTTCTCTATGTCTGCTCTTTTCAGACTATCTCTCCTTCCACTTGGCGCTCAGTCCAATTCTTCAGCCTTGTCTTTGATGCTCAGGGTTCCAAAGTTGTCATCTATACCTAATTCACTTGTTTTCTCAGGTCTTTGTTGTGAGAGGGACATTATGAAGTGTCTGACTACTCCATCATCCTGAACCACTTGACATTATTCACTTTGGATAAAATTAGCACTATCTATCTACTGAAGCTCAAGAAATACAAATACTGTAATTTGGCAGTTCCACTCCTAAGCATATACCCAACCGAAACGTCAGTGTAAGTGCACCAAGAGATTTGTAAGAGACCATTCATAGCAGCATTATTCCTAATAACTGAAACCTAGAAACAAACCAAAAGTTTGTCAACAACTGAAGAAACAAATTGTGGTACAATGGAAAAAGACATACCATTGAAAATAAACTAGGAGTAAACACTATGACTATCATTTAAATACTGTATAAAAAAGCTAGGCACAAAAGAATACATACTAAGGATATAAAGTTTAAAAAAAGATAAAAAAAAAACTATAGAATTTAGGGAATACATGCTTAGGTATGCTAAGGATGCAAAACCAGAAAGAAAGGAAGTGAGTAACATAAAAGTCAGGAAAGTGTTGCCTGAGGAAGGGAGGGAGCACTAGAAAGACTAGCAATCAATGTTCTACTTCTTGATCTTTGTTGTGGTTACACAGAGGTTTGAATTGTAATAAATCACTCAGTTGTACAGTTTTTGTATACTTTTCCATAGTATATTGTAATTCACAATGTAAAAGATAAAACAAAAAAGGATTCAGAAGGGAGAATAATTCAAAAATTGGGTCCAGCATCATCAAGGACCCTGGTCTTTTCCACTGTTCTGCTTAAACACAATGCTGGCTTAATTCTCATGGTTGAGAGACTATCAGAGTATCAAACACCACATGGATATAAAATAACATCCAGAAAAAGAACCATTTCTTCTGCCAATTCTCTTTTGCTTGTTTACAGTTCTTCTGTTTCTTAGGTAAAATTTGCATACAACAAAACGCAGGTTTAAAGTATGCAATTCAATGAGTTCACAAAGGAAGCCTCAACCTTATAGAGACATAGAACTTTCCAACATCCCAGGTTTCTTCACACCCCTCCCAGCCAATTTACCCACCCACTACAGACACTGTTTTCACCATAGTTTTTACCTGATCTAGACCATTATTAAAATGCAATCATACAGTATGCACTCTTGTATATTGCTTTGTTTTATCTAGCATGTCTGTAGATTCAATCATATTTTTATGTGTACCAATACTTTATTCTCTTTTAATACTGAGTAGTATTCTACTGGGAGTCCTGGTGATGCAGTGGTTAAGGTGCTTGGCTGCTAACCAGTAGGTCAGCAGCTCGAATCCACCAGCCCCTTCTTGGGAGAAGGATGTGGCAATTTGCTTCTATAACAACTTACAGCCTTGGAAACCCTATGGGGCAGTTCTACTCTGTCCTATAGGGTTGGTATGAGTCAGAATTGACTCAACAGCAGTGGGTTCGGGTTTTGTTTTGGTTTTTGGTTTTAGTGTTCTACCATTTGAACACAGTACATGTTGTTTCATTCTCCTGGTGATGTATATTTGAATTGTTCCTAGTTTGGGTTATAATGAATAAAGCTGCTATGAGCATTCTTGTACAAAACTTTCCGGGGACATTTTAATGGGGACATGTTTTCATTTGGGGGATACACTTTGACAGTAAAAGTGCTAGGTCATAGAATGGATATATGTTTAACTTTATAACAAACTGTCCAAACTTTTACCAAAGTAGTTTTACCATTTTCCATTCTAACCAACAACATACAAGAGTTCTGTTCATTATACATTTTTGCTAACATTTGGTTTTTCAGTCTTTTTCATTTTAGCCACTCTAGCGGGTATAAGAAGAAAGGCCTGGTGATTTACTTCCAAAAGCCAGCCAATCAAAGCCCTGTGGATCACAACAGTATGATCCGCAACCGATCACGGGGACAGCGCAGGACTGGACAGCACTTAGTTCTATTGTGCATGGGGTGACCACGATTAGGAAGCTGATGGCCCTTAACAACAGTGAGTGTAAAGTGGTATTACATGGTGGTTTTAGTTTGCATTTTCCTGATAACTAACAAGGTTAAGCACTTTTTATTGGCCTTTCATAGATCTCCTTAATCTATGAAAAGATATTTCCTTAAAGAACTATCACAGCAAATGATGTCTTACTTTGTAATTGCTAAACTGGGAAATATCTATTTGTATATTAGAAATTAAAACATTTTAAAATTACCTCAGTAAACTACCAGTAGCTTCTTGAACACACATTGCTGTTTCCTACCACCATATTTTTGCGAATACTAATTTCCTTGCACAGAAGTCCTTCCCATCCCTCTGCACAATAATCTAAACCCAAAACTAAACCCGTTGCCATCAAGTCGATTCCAACTCATAGCAATCCCATAGGACAGAGCAGAACTGCCCTACAGGGTTTCCAACGAGCGCCAGGTGGATTTAAACTGCCAACCTTTTGGTTAGCAGCCAAATTCTTAACCACTGCGCCACCTACTGAACTGCTATTCCGCCTTCAAAACCCTGCTCAGGAATGCATTATTTCCTCCACAAAGTACTTCATAATCCTCCAAATATACATAGCTAATATTCTGTCTTCTAGCATTTTATGTTACGCTTAAAATGTAACTTCCTCCAAGGCAAGAACCATGTCTTACTCATCTTTGTATCCCCTGCATCTAAAACAACTACCGTCACATATTAAAAAACAAAAAAACAAACCCATTGCCCCGAGTCAATTCTGACACATAGTGGCCCTATAGGACAGAGTAGAACTGCCCCATAGATTTCCAAGAGTGTAATCTTTACGAAGCAGACTGCCACATCTTTCTCCCACAGAGCGGCTGATGGGTTCAAATCACCATCTTTCAGTTAGCAGCCAGGCAATTAACCACTGCGCCCCACCAGGGTTCCTTGGTCACATACTAAAACCAAAACCAAACCCTTTGCCATCAAGTCGATTCAAACTCATGGTGATCCTATAGGACAGAGTAGAAATGCCCCATGGGGTTTCCAAGGAGCTGCTGGTGGATTTGAACTGCCCACCTTATAGTAAGCTGCTATAGCTCACTGTAACCCTCAACCACTGTACCACCAGGGCTCCTCATCATATATTAGGAGCTCAAAAATATCAAGTAAACAAATAATACGATCACCATTCTAATGCTACTTTAGCCTTGATTCACCTTCTCTTCCATAATGAGAAACTGAGGCTCCCAGGCTGTATTGAGCTGAATGCTGGCCCCCAAAAAGATATGTAACATCCTAATCCCTGGAACCTGTGAATACTGATTTACATGGCAAAAGAGTGAATATTATCTTATACAGGAAAAGATGTGAAGAGGAGATGCTTATTCTTGCTTATCTGGGTGTGCCCTAAATGCAATCACGTGTCTTCTTATAAGACAGAGGCAGAAGGAGATTTGAGGCAGAAGAGGAGGTGGCAATGTGACCGCATATGCAGAGGCTGGAGTGATGCAGCGGCCACAAGCCAAGGAATGCCGGGAGCCACCGGAAGCTGGAAGAGGCAAGGAAAGGACTCCCCCCTAGAGCCTTAAAAGAAAGCGTGGCCTTGCCAACTCTCTGATTTTGGACTTCTGGCCTCCAGAACTGTAAGATAATAGTTTTCTGTTGTTTTAAGTCACCAAGTTTGTGGCAATTGGTTACAGCAGCCACAGGTAACTAATATACAAGCTTTCTCTTCAATCTATTCATAATGGATTTTACCCGAATTCCAAGTTTCTACTACAATTTTAAATTCCTACTAGGGTCAGGTCTCACTGATTTCAATCAGACAACATAGTTATCAATTTCCTCAAAGAATGCCTAAACTTGTCTTAGGCACTTGGTGTGTGTGTGTGTGTGTATAAAATATAAACAATAATTTTTATAGTGTAGTTTACGAAATAAAGAAACTCATAACAAATTTTTAAAAAGTTAAGTACATAATTAAAGCTGTATTAAGAAAAGTAAAACGGATTATCTTGAATCAGCCTGTTAATCCATGAACACTTATTATATGGGCGAGTCTTTGTGAGAGGGAGCCCTGGTGGCACAGTGGTTAAGTGCTCAGCTGCTAACCAAAAGGTCAGCAGTTTGAGCCCGTTAGCCGCTCCGCAGAAGAAAGATGTGGCAGTCTGCTTCCATAAAGGTTACACCCTTGGGAACCCTATGGGGCAGTTCTACTCTGTCCTGTAGGGTTGCTATGAGTTGGAATTGACTCGGCCGCAACGGGTTTGGCCTTTGTGAAAGGCGATTTTATAAAGGCTCAAATTCTTCATCTTCTATTACCATCACATAACCATACTCACATTTCTTCCTATCACTTCTTTTGGACAGTCCCAGCTCTACTGGAACCTACCTATGGCATTTTCTTCTGTACAGGAGCTGTATTTCTTAAGCAGTGGTACAATGTCTGCTCAAAAGTATGGTAATTCAAAATGTTCTGAAAGCACAGCCACTCATGCTGATAGAAAGCTTCCAAAACACATTCCATTAAAAAGCACGTGCTACGTCTTCGAACATTTCAAAACAATGCTTTAAATACTAAATGCCCCCAAAGTAACTGTTATTTCTTAAAAACAACATTAAAAGTCTGGGGGAGAATGAGCATCATGTATTACTTCACTTATAAACAAAACATTAGAAATAAATTTCTTTAAAATCCAGAGAGAATCCTACACTAGTTACCCATATGGCCTTTGGATGGCCATCCCAGGGTGTCTTGTATACAAAAAAAAAAGTCACAACTTGACACCCTGCCAAAACCTGAAGTGCAGCTGGGAGCAGACCCTTCAAAGCCCTGGTAAGGTGCCAGGCCCCATAATTGTGATTTAGAAAGAAGCAGGGGAGGGCAACAAAAGAAGAAGAGAAGAAGATATATATTAGAGTGGTTAGCAATCAACCAGCAAGCACTCTGAATTAAAATGTTATTCTCTTCTTATAATTGCACTGTCTGCCTCCGTACGAATTAATTCACACAAAAGAATTCTAGAAAATAGGATATAGTAACCAGTCAACCTCAAATGCTTAGAAATACATTACAAATGTCTCTGAAACGCTGAGATCTGAAAGACAAAGATGACTCTTGCCCAAACCACACTTCAAATTTATTTTAATACTTCTTAGTGTAGACTCTATTACACATAACATGGGGACTTTCCAAAAGATTATAAGCACTTAGTACCTTTGTGTGAGTTCTGGATTATTCTCTGTTCACAGTCCTACCTTTCTCCAGAAATAGAAAAGGCTGTCATGTGATTTCTAACACACAATAAAGAGCGTATACTGTCCCAACAACACATCCTGGAAGCTACTTTTTTAAACACATCCTGATTTAATTTCATTTCCATAAGATTTACACCTTGGTCTGAAAAGTTACATAAAAGAAAAAAAAGAAAGTTAAGAGTTTAAATCATATTTTTTACTGTAACTGACACACGCATTCTCTTGTTCATCTTTGAGAATCTTATCAGAAAAAAGCTGTAAAATTTTCCAGAGCAAGAAAAGGGAGATAAATAAAAGTCAGCCTCAAGACATACAGGTTAATTTTAAAGTCTTTTACCTTTTTCGAGTGATTAAACTGTCAGTAGTTATTGAGTAGCTACTATACCATATTTACTAAGTAGTCTACTTATACTAAAAGGATTTTTAGGGATATAAAGAAATACACCTAACATCAAATTAAGCAGATGTCTAATGTACAAGGAAGAGCCTGCCCATATACCGAGTACTATGAACATTTTCTAAGTGCTCATTATATGCCAGATATTTTGTTGGGTAAAATACAGAAATAAATAAAAGAAAATCCTTGCCCGCAAGGACTTCACAGTGGTCAGTGAAACGTACATGTTTCCTAACAATTGCTGACTGAACAAGGATGAGAGAAAATTTACTATTTATTAAATGCTTTTGTACTTTTTTTTTTTTTACCATGTACATATATTACCTCCTGAAAAATGGTAAATAAACTCAGGAAGTTTTTAAACGATAAGACATGTAATGTATTTCTAGGTAATATAGCTGCTCTGAGGTGAGAGGCCTAATTCTAGAAATGCTGCCAGAGAAGAATTCACAAAGAAGGTAACCATGAGCTAAAATTAAGAAGATGGGGGAAAAAAACGTCGAGTGCAAAGGCATGAAGATAGAAGAGAAAAACATGATTCTTCTACTGAGGGGGCAGGGGGTGGGGTGAGGAGTTGGTGCAGGCAGTGCAGATCAGCCCTGAAAGGCAGCTCAGGGCCAAACCTAGAAGGCCTTGAAGGCCATGTGCAGCAGAATGGAGCTTATCCTGTGCCTGGGGGAGCCAATAAAAGGCTTAAGGGTAGGTGGGGAGACAGTATAGGGTGGGATTAGATTGGCACTTCAGAAAAAATAACTAGTTTATCCGAGGTGTGGAGAATAGATTTGGGGCAGGGTAGGGAGAAAGAAAGAGAAAAAGAGATCAGAAGTCCAGACAAGCGATCATGAACCCCTGAACTAAAGGCAGCGGCAGACGTAGTCAAGTGGAAACAGTCTTGAAAATGAAACAGAAGCAACAGAGTTTATAGTTTTATCTTGATCCCTCCCCACTCACTCCCCATAAAACATATTTTTTTTTTTACTTAAAAGAGCAACCAGGAAACCAGGACAGTAAAAAACAACAAAAAATTTTTTTTCAAAAGGTAAAATTGAATCAATTTAAAGTGAAAGAAAGGGTATTTCAAAGATTACAATTACTTCAAACACTAATCCTCCATAAGAACCAAGAATCAAGCATAGGACCTTTGCAAGAACATCTTAATAAATTGCAAATACCATCACAATAAACACCTTGAATATCCACCTTTCTTCCACAGGGATTTCAGAAGCAGAAGGGTAAACTCTAAAGCTGGATCTGTCAGGAACAAAGACACAGAGTAAGTATTTTGTTCCTTAAATGTCCACCTGCTGCTACTCCTCCTCATTCTTTCCTTCAAACAATCATCTCTATAGCAACACACTCTAAAGAAATTTGTGGGTGGAAAGCATATGTCTTGCAAAAATGTAAGAACTCAAGAACATGAGTTACTTTGTTTTTCCCTTTCATACAAGAGATACATAATACACCTTAAGAGACAAGTGGAAAATATGAAACAGAAAAAATATACTTTAAAACAAAAACACAAGAAAATGTAAAAATTCTACAATTGACGTTGCACATTTTTACATGGAAATTCTTTTTATAGGTTACAATGACACCTTGTGGTAAGACTTTTTAAATTATATAAATTATCTCGGAAAATACCTTTACAGCATAAAGAGAAAAGCATAGATATAAGAAAACTACTTTAGAAAATAGAAAACAAAGGGAGAGTGTTGACATGTCATGGGGTTGTTAACCAATGTCATAAAACAATATGTACACTAACTTAAACGAGAAGCTAGTTTGTTCAGTAAACCTTCACCTGAAGTACAATTTAAAGAAAAAAAAAATAGGAAAGACCAAAACCACACTGTGGAGGTGAAATGAACATGTACAACAATGCACTTGGAAAATCAAGGGGAAAAAAACAAACTTTTTAAAAATGTCATTATATATGGAAAAGCACCTTACAAACTATAAATGTAAGGTATTATACTATTCCCTTTGTTTGAACTAAAATTATTACTGTAAGACTTTTAAACGATGCAAAAACAAACTACTTTTGTAATGTGGAGCAAAACTTACTATAACACTAGCAATCTCTGTACATGAAAACAATGACATGTGGTTTATAAACTATCAAAATAAAGGCACAGTGGTTAAGAACTCGATGGTTAACCAAAAGGTCAGCAGTTCAAATCCACTAGCCACTCCTTGGAAACCAAACGGGGCAGTTCTACTCTGTACTAAAGGGTCACTGTAAGTTGGAATTGACTTTCTGGCTATGGGTCTGGTTTTGGGGTTTTTTGTTTTTGTTTTGTCATTACTCCTTTCTTAGCACTTAAAAGCAATAGATACTAAGTCAATTGGCAAAATAATTCTATTATGAAAACATTCTGCATCCCACTTTGAAATGTGGCATCTGGGGTCTTAAATGCTAACAAGTGGCCATCTAAGATGCATCAATTGGTCTCAACCCACCTGGATCAAAGGAGAATGAAGAACACCAAGGTCACGATAACTATGAGCCCAAGAGACAGAAAGTGCCACATGAACCAAAGACTTACATCGTCCTGAGACCAGAAGAACTAGATGGTGCCTGGCCACAACCGATGACTGCCCTGACAGGGAACACAACAGAGAACCCCTGAGGGAGCAGGAGATCAGTGGGATGCAGACCCCAAATTCTCACAAAAAGACCAGACTTAATGGTCTGACTGAGACTAGAGGAATCCCGGCGGTCGTGGTCCCCAAACCTTCTGTTGGCCCAGGACAAGAACCATTCCTGAAGATAACTCATCAGACATGGAAGGGACTGGACAATGGGCTGGAGAGAGATGCTGACAAAGAGTGAGCTACTTGTATCAGGTGGACACTTGAGACTGTGTTGGCATCTCCTGCCTGGAGGGGAGATAGGAGGGTAGAGAGGGTTAGAAACTGGCAAAATTGTCACGAAAGGAGAGACTGGAAGGAGGGAGCGGGCTGACTTATTAGGGGGAGAGTAAGTGAAAGTATGGAGTAAGGTGTATATAAGCTTATATGTGACAGACTGACTTGATTTGTAAAATTTCACTTAAAGCACAATAAAAATTATTAAAAAAAAAAGCAATAGATACTAACCATATTAAAACTTTTACTCTTGATTAATAATTAAGATAATAACTTATAATTATCTTTCATCAAGAGGTTACTATGTTTACTAGCCAATGCTAAACAGTAGGAAACACAAAGAAAAGTTGATGCTGCAGCTTGCACACAATTCCCCTTATGAATCTCTCAGAAACCTTCTTCCTCAGCATCTACAACACCATGACCATCTCCTCTCTCTGCCTCTTCTCACTCTCTTATTTGCTCCCTTTCTGTCACTCCCCATGGGAAATCTCTAGTCTGTCGTTCTGCCTCTAAAAGTCAAGTTACCACTCTCACAGCTTCAATTATTACTTCTAGTCTGAATGACAGTCAAATTTACATCCTCCTTCCTAACCTCTCTACTAACTCAGAACTTCCCACTCCACACACATCTCATCTACAATAGCAACTCAACATAAGAAGAACTCATTTACTTCAAATTTTCTACCTGCCTTCTTGGGGGGGGAGGGGGGGAAGACCTATTGTTATCATTATCCTTTCCTTATTTCTTAGGCACAACTCACTCCCCACAATCCACAAATTACAAATTATTAATCTTGCTGATTCTTTCTTGTTCTGTTGGTCTTAACCATTCTTCATTTCCAGAGTCATTACCCTTTGGTGTAAAATCTCAAATATTTTATACTTAGTTTATTTTAACAGAAGCTACCTGGTCAGTGTTCTAGATTTTAGTTTTTCCTTATTCTTACAAAGCCTACAAATATCCACCAGGGCAATCTTTCTCACACAGTTTTCACCATTATAATTACTATTACAGCCCTTCCTATGGTTTCCTGGATAAAATCTAAATGTCTCAGCCACAAAACCAAAGCCCTGCATTAACCAGCTCCCTACATAAAATGCAAACATTTTATTTTGCTGCCCCACATGGCTCCTTTGCTAGAGCCAATTAAGTTCACTTTACAGTCCCTCACATACTTCTTCTTGCCTTCAGAACTTTGCTCATACAGTTATGCCAAACTAAAATACTTTCTTAAATCCTTTCAATTAATCACAGATCAAGATCAGAGTCAAACTAAAATTCCAGCAGTCTGAAGAATCTTGGAACTATTTTCACAGTTTGTAGTCACTCTAAAAGTCAAGGTCAAGAATCGCTTTTGTCCTTCTGCTCCATAGGTCTTTACCCTCTTTGTGCTTGCCTTAGGGTATCTATCACATCTGTACTTTTCCTCTCTAGCTGCTTTACAACTATGCCAACTATCTTTCAAATAACAACTATGAATTCTTCAAAGGAAAAACTACAATTCTCTACTTTTTTGGTCATCTCCATAGCTGTCAATTTTAGTAAACCTGGTTAAAAACAAGGAGGTAATCCAGAAATTTACTGATGTGAATCCTACTTTCCCATAAGCTTACAATGTAGTTTGACGGAAAGCTTGGGGAAGGATATCACCAAGAGCATTGTTTGCTAACCAATTATGCATACTTTATGATAGCTAGTCACCAAAAAATTTCTGCCTCAAAAATAAAAAATTTGGGGGGACACTCTGGTAAATCAAAAACCTTATAAACGAACATATCCTTTGACCTAGGATCCCACATGTAGGAAAGAATCCTAAGAAACTAATCAGAGAGGTACCCAAGTATTTATGTTCAGGGATCTTCTTCATTTATCAATCAATAAATATTTACTGAGTACCTGTTAAGTGCCAGGTAACAGCGGGAAACAGAATTAGGTCCCTGCCCTCATGCTGCTTACATCAAAATGCTTTTTATAATGGAAAAAGAGGCTATTAAAATGTATGTCATATAGTAGTCAAAACAGCCTGGTACTGGTACCACAACACATACATACAGCAGTGGAACAGAATTGAGAATCCAGACATAAATCTATCCACATATGAGCAGCTGATATTTGACAAAGGCCCAAAGTCTGTTAAATGGGGAAAAGACAGTTTCTTTAACAAATGGTACTGGCATAATTGGATCCATCAGCCAAAAAAATGAAACAAGACACATACCTCATACCACATACAAAAACTAACTCGAAATGGATCAAAGCCTAAATATAAAATCTAAAATGACAAAGATCATGGAAGAGAAAAATAGGGACAATGCTAGGAGCCCTAATACACAGCATAAGCAGTATACAAAACATAACTAACAATGCACAAACACCAGAAGAGAAATTAGATACAAGGGAGCTCCTAAAAATCACACACTTATGCTCATCCAAAGACTTCTCCAAAAGAGTAAAAAGATTATCTACAGACTGGGAAAAAAATTTTTTGGCTACGATAAATCCAATCAGCGTCTCATCACTAAAATCTATAAGATACTGCAAAAACTCAATAACAAAAAGACAAATAACCCACTAAAAAAATGGGCAAAGGATATGAACATGCACTTCACCAAAGAAGACATTCAGGCAGCTAACAGATACATGAGGAAAAGCTCTCGATCACTGGCCATCAGAGAAATGCAAATCAAAACTACAATGAGACACCATCTCACTCCAACAAGGCTGGCATTAATCCAAAAACAAAAGAGTAAATGTTGGAGAGGCTGCAGGGAGACTAGAACACTTATACACTGCTGGTAGGAATATAAAATTGTACAACCACTTGGAAAATCGATTTGGCACTTCCTTAAAATGCTAGAAATAGAACAACCATTCGATGAAGCAATCCCACTCCTTGGAATATATCCTAGAAAAATAAGAGCCTTCACACGAACTGATATATACACTCACGATCACTGCAGCACTGTTTACAATAGCAAAAAAATGGAAGCAACCATGATGCCCATCAACGGATGAATGGATAAATAAATTATGGTATATTCACACAATACTACGAAAAGATTGAGAAAAATGAATCGTGAAACATAACGTGGAGGAATCTGGAAGGCATTATGCTGAGTGAAATCTGTCAGTTGGAAAAGAACAAATGTTGTAAGAGACCACCGTTATAAGAAACAGTTTGAACACAGAAGAAAATATTCTTTGATGATTACAAGGGTGGGGAAGGAGGGAGAAGGCTACTCACTAATTAGACAGTAGACAAGAACTATTCTAGGTGAAGGGAAAGACAACACACAATACAAGAGAGGTCAGCACAACTGGACTAAGCCAAAAGCAAAGAAGTTCCGGAATGAACTGAAAGCTTTGAACGCCAGTGTGTGTGTGTGTGTGTGTGTGTGTGTGTGTGTGTGTGGCAGGGGGGTTGGTTAGGGACCATGGCTTCAAGGGACATCTAGGTCAATTGGGATAATAAAATCTATTAAAAAACATTCTGCATCCCACTTTGGGGAGTGGGTCTGGGGTCTTAAACACTAGCAAGTGGCCATCTAAGATGCATCAATTGGACTCAACCCACCTGGATCAAAGGAGAATGAAGAACGTTAAAGACACAAGGTAATTATGAGCCCAAGAGACAGAAAGGGCCACATAAACCAGAGACTACATCAGCCTGAGACCAGAAGAACTAGATAGTGCCTGACTAAAATCGATGACTGCCCTGACAGGGAACACAACAGAGAACCCCTGAGGGAGCAGGAGAGCAGTGGGATGTAGACCTCAAACTCTCATAAAAAGACCAGACTTAACCGTCTGACTGAGACTAGAAGGACCTTGGAGGTCAGGCTCCCCAGACCTCCTGTTAGCCCAAGACAGGAGCCATTCCCAAAGCCAACTCTTCAGACAGGGATTGGACTGGACCATGGGATAGAAAATGATACTGGTGAAGAGTGAGCTTCTTGGATCAAGTAGACACATGAGACTATGTGAGCAGCTATTGTCTGGAGGGGAGATGAGAGGGCAGAGGGGGTCAGAAGCTGGCTCAATAGACCCAAAAATAGAGAGTGGAAGGAAGGAGTGTGCTGTCTCATTACGGGGAGAGTAGCTAGGAGTACATAGCAAGGTGTATGTAAGTTTTTGTATGAGACAGGCTTGGTTCGTAAACTTTCACTTAAAGCACAATAAAAGGAAAGAAATGCGTGTTATGATAAAGATATATACCAACTAGTCATGAATCAGAAAACTCAATATTGCTAAGATGTTAATGTGTCACAAATTCATTGTCATGTCATTCAAAATCCCAGCAGCCTTTTCTACAGAAATTAACAAGGTGATTCTAAAATTCATTTGGTTAAAAGAAAGGATCTACAGTTCTGCTAGCTCAGTGGTTAAACATCTGGCTGCTAACCAAAAGGTCAACAGCTCAAATCCACCAGCCACTCCTCAGAAACCCTATGGGGCCGTTCTACTCTGTCCTACAGGGTCACTGTAGGTCGGAATTGACTCGATGGCAACAGGTTAGGTTCTTTTTTTTTTTAATAGCCAAAACAACTTTGAGAAAGAAGAACAAAGTCAGAGGACTTGCACTACTTGACTTCATGACTTATTAAAATGCTACAGAAATCAAAACTGTGTGGCATTAGTGTCAACACAGACATATAGATCAATCAAACAAGACAGAGTTCAGAAATAGACTCACACATATATGGTCAATTCAGTTTTCACCAAAATGGGAAGTCAAGGCAGCGAAGAATGGATATCTTTCCAATAAATTGTCCTGGACAACTGGCTATCCATATGCAAAGAAGTGAGCTTCAAGTTATACCTTGTACCATACACAAAAATTGACTCAAAATGAATCACAGTCCTAAGTGTAAACTATAAAACTACTAGAAGAAAATCACTGTGATCTTCGACTAGGTAAAGATTTCTTAAATAGACACCAAAAGCACAATACATAAAAGAAAAAAGTGACAAATTGGACCTCATCAAAATTAAGAACTTCGGCCCTTCAAAAGACACTGTTAAGCAAATAATAACCTTGCTTGGTGAAAGCGATGAGTACTTAAAGCACTTACTGATGAAGATCAAAGGCTATATAGCCTTCAGTACGGATTATACCTCAATATAAAGAAAAAATTCTCACAACTTGACCAATAAGCAACATCATGATAAACACAGAAAAGACTGAAATTGCCAAGAATTTCATTTTACTTGGATCCACAATCAACACCCACAGAAGCAGCAGTCGAGATATCAAAGAATGCATTGCACTTGGCAAACCTGCTGCAAAAGACCTCCTTAAAGTGTTTAAAAGCATAGATGTCACTTTAAGGACTAAGGTGTGCCTGACCTAAGCTGTGGTAATTTCAATCACCTCCTATGCATGCAAAAGCTGGACAATGAATAAGGAAGACCAAAGAAGAATTCATCCCTTGGAATTATGGTGTTAGTGAAGAATATCAAACACATCATGGACAGCCAGAAGAATAAACAAATCTGTCTTGGAAGAAGTACAGCCAGGACGCTCCTTAGACACAAAGATGGCAAGACTACATCTCACATATTTTGGACATGTTATCAAAATGGATCAGTCCCTGGAAAAGGGCATCATGCTTGGTAAAGTAGAGGGTCAGTCAAAAAGAGTAAGGCCCTCAACAAGATGGAAAGACACAGTGGCTGCAACAATGGGGTCAAGCACAACAGCGACTGTGAGATGGAGCAGGACCAGGCAGTATTTTGTTCTGTTGTACACAGTGTGGCTATGAGTCGGAACTGACTCGATGGCACCTAACAACAACAACATATACAGGGCAACAACAATATGACTAACAGGTGGCTTCTTATAAAAAAAAAAAAAAATGAGGCCAGACACTACAATGAAGAAAAACCTGTCAACTAAGATGTCCTGACATTTTTCAGAGTCAAATGGGTCCTATTTGAGTATAAGGATAATCCAGTAGTTTGAAGAAAAAAAATCTACAGTTAATGGGAATGATGATTACAATAACAATAATGCCAGATATCTGTTATTATCTTCATTTTACTGATGAGGAAGCTGAAGCCCATAGGTTGAATAACTCTCCCAAGGTCACAGTCAGTAAACTGCAGAACCAGTATTCAAATATACAAGTCTGACATAAGAATTCGTATGCTCACAACTACACTATTTTTTCTCTACAGACCATACTAAGGAAAGCGAAGCTTAAAAGAAAGTTCATTTACTGTATTAAGGGAAACTCTCAAGCCATTGCCAAAATGGAAACGCTAATAAATAAGTACAAACTAAGCTTTGTGACTAAGATCTGTAGGTTAGTTATGTCCAAATATTTCAAGTTTTAGCAGGATTCACTTTAACAGCTCTGCATCTTTGTTCATATTGTTCTTTTATCCTGGGATACCATCTCACTCAGATAACCAAAACCCTGCTCCTCTTGTAAGCCTAATCCAATTACTATTCTTTTGAGAAACATTCACTAATACACTCAATTATAATTAATCACTTCCTCCACTCTTCTTCTTTAGCATATTGAGATAACATGTGTAACACGTCTGGGACACTTAAAGGTTCCATATATGCTAGCTATCACACATGCACTTATTCAATTATGCCTTTTATCAACTCCATAAAGGCAATATTTATTCTTTAACAAATTTATTGAGCATTCACTGTATGCCAATATCTTTTCTGTATATGCTTAGCATACTTCAAATATAAAAAACCAAACCAAACCAAACCCAGTGCCGTTGAGTCGATTCTGACTCATAGAGACTCTATAGGACAGAGTAGAACTGCCCCATAGAGTTTCCAAGGAGTGCCTGGTGGATTCAAACTGCCCACCCTTTGGTTGGCAGCCGTATCACTTAACCACTATGCCACCAGCGTTTCCACGGTGCCAAAATGTTTGATCAATAAATAATGAAAATACAGAAAATTAAAAGCTCCCTGCAAATGACTGAATTTAAACACAGAATTGCTGCAGATGCGCAAAAGTAGCACTTCAACCCATCACAATTTTAAACTTAATCATCATAGGTGTTTGCATAGTCCTGATACTGATATTACAACCAAATTCTTCTCCAAATGACTACTGATGTCAAAACAGTTGATTAAAGAGAATTCTGATTTTACAATTTTTACAAGCCCAAATCCCAATTCTTTAGTAGGTAGACAAGACCAAGAATGACCTGGGATCTAAGCCTTCCCTCATACTTTCACTCCAGCCATGCCCAATTTTATGCTATCCCCCACACAACGCACAACTCTATCCCTCTGCTTCCATTGCTCATCCTTCAGAGAATGACCCTGCTGAACTATGGGTCAACAGCTACTCATTCCCAAAACTAAACTCAAAGTTCACCTCTTCTATAGCCTTCCCAAATGGCATCAGCTACATACCTCCCCATCATAATCCCTGCTTTGCACTTTCACTGCACCCAACTCGTACCTTCTGACAGAGCTTTGTAGTGCTTCGTGGTGCTTTTTCATGTCTGTCTCCCTCTGTTGGATCACAAATCCTTCAAAGTCCAGGGTTTATTAGGACTAGCCCTAGTACTTAAAAATTTATTAAGCGCCTATCACAGAGGAGGCACTTAAAGGTTTGTTGAATTAATGCCTTCTCTCATTGTTTCCCTTCAGGGCAACATCTTCTATCTCATTTTTTTTTCACCTTCCATTTACTCCTCAATCCAAGGTAACCTGCTTTCTAACTCATTCCTAACTCAAATTGCTCTTGCCAAAGTCAACAGCAACCTCCTTGTTATGAAGTCCACTGGACATTTCTCAACCCTTACCTTACTTGACCTCTCCACAGCATTTGATATTGCTGACCTCTTCATCCCTCCTTGAAGCACTCCCTTCCCAGGGCAACCCACTCTGTTTTCCTTCTGTCTCTTTGAGCTTGCTGAGTTCTCCACAGTTTCCTCCAAGATTTCATTTTAACTAATACATTCTTTCAATTCTAGTCCTCCTTTGGGCTCTGTCCACTGATTCTCTTCTACATCTTCCTCTTATGGGATCATTTCCATTTCCATGACATTAATTGCCATCTCTTGACTATTCCCCTAAGGAGTGCGTGTGTGTGCGTGTGTGTGTGTGGAGGGGGAATGAGGGGAGTCCTTGGGGTGCTGCAAATGGTTAAGTGGAAGACTACTAGCTGAAAGACTGGCAGTTCAAACCCACCCAGAGGTGCCTTGGAAGGCTGGACTGGTGATCTACTTCTGAAAGTTTACAACCTTGAAAATCCTATGGCGCAGTTCTACTCTGCACACATGGGGTCGTCATGAGTCGGGATCGACTCCACGGCAACTAATAACAGCAACCCCAGTCTAAAAAATAAATAAAATATTTTTACCCTGTATCCTTAAGGGGGGGCCAATATGGGTGAAGCATAGTGAATAAAGGTGAGAATGGAGGCAATGAGGTTAAATATAAACATAACATGCAGAGTCTTGAAGACATGGTAAGAAGTTTGAATTTCATTTTGTCTTCTTTGGAAAGCCAATGAAAGCAGACAAGTGACATTCCTCAGTTCTACAGTTCAGAAAGGTAACTCTGGCTCTGGGGGATTACAGGGAGTGAGGGAGCAGGGAGACCGATTAGGAGGCTGCTGCAGTAGTACAAGAGAGCAATTACTTAAAGATAGGAGCGATGGCAGTGGTTAAGAGAATTCAGAATATGCTATGGCAGTATGGACAACAGGACTAACTGATGGTGACTTAGAACTGGGGTATAAGAAAAGGAAAGACAACTTGAAGGTCTGTAGCCAGAGCAACAGAGAAGCATGTCAGTGACACTTACTGAAATGCTGAAAATACTTTCAGAGATTTAGTACAGAGAGGAATAGTGTCTGTTCATGAAACCTATTGAACAGTCAAGCAAAGATATATAGAATAAGCAGGATATCCGAGTGGCTCACTCCCTTACTTCTTTTAGGTCTCTGCTCAAACAACATCTCTTCAGTTCCACTTGGATGGTACTGAAGGAAGAAGTCCAAGCTGCACTGATAATAAAAAAACAAGGCTCCAGGAATTGAAAAAATACCAATTCAACAAACGGATGCAGCACTGGAGGTGCACACTTGTCTACGCCAAGAAATGTGAAGACAGCTACCTGGCCAACCGATTGGAAGAGATCCATATTTGTACCCATTCCGAAGAAAGGTGACCCAACAAATTTAGGAAATTATCGAACAAATCATTTATATCCCACAAAAGTAAAATTTTGCTGAAGATCATTCGAAAGCAGTTGCAGCAGTACATCGACAGAGAACTGCCAGAAATTCAAGCTAGGTTCAGAAAAGGATGTAGAACAAAAGGATACCATTGCTGATATCAGATGGATACTGGCTGAAAGCAAAGAACACCAGAAAGATTTTTATCTGCGTTTGATTGACTATGCAAAGGCATTTAACTTTGTGGAGCATAAGAAATTATGGATAACATTGGGATGAATGGGAATCCAAGAACATGTAATTGTGCTCATGAGGAACCTGTACTTAGACCAAAAGGCAGTAGTTCAAACAGAACAAGGGGATATCGCATGGTTTAAAGTCAGGAAAGGTGTGTGTCAGATCTGTATCCTTTCACCATACTTATTCAATCTGTATGCTGAGCAAATAATCCGAGAAACTGGGCTATATGAAGAACAACACGGCATTAGGATTGGAGGAAGATGCATTAACAACCTGCAATATGCAGATGACACAACCTTGCTTGCTGAAAGTGAAGAGGACTTGAAGCACTTACTGATGAAGATCAAAGACCACAGCCTTCAGTATGGATTATACCTTAACATGAAAACAAAAATGCTCACAACTGGACCAATAAGCAACATCATGATAAATGGAGAAAATACTGAAGTTGTAAAGGATTTCTACTTGAATCCACAATCAACACCCATGGAAGCAGCAGTCAAGAAATCAAAAAATGCATGGCACTTAGCAAATCTGCTGCAAAAGCATAACAACTGTGAGGATGATGCAGGACCAGGCAGTGTTTCACTCTGTTGTACACAGGATCACTATGACTGACAACTGACTAGATGGCACCTAACAACACAATAATATCCCCAACACCTAGGACAGCATCTGACACACAGTAATTTGAGCATGCTCAGCATAGAGATCAATGCTATGCAAGAGAAATATAACATGCGAGCCCCATACGTAAGTTTAAATTTTCTAGCAGAGACATTTAAAAAAAAAAACTATAAAAAGGTGGAATTTCAATAAATTTAACTCAATATATCCAAAATATTATTTAAAAATTTAATGAATATAAAGATTATTAGAGATATTTTATATTAGTTTTTCACACTACATCTTTGAAATACGGTATGTATCTTACTCTCAAAACATCTTAAATCATCTCGAAACATCTTAAATCAGTAGCTAATAGCTACTCGTAGCTAGTGGCTACCATTAGCACAAGTATAGATGATACACAGGCCATGGGTAGAACCAAATAAGATCACTTAGGGAGAGAATGTAAATAGAGAACTGAACCCTGAGACATACTCAGAAGTCAGGTAGAGGAGAAGCCACTTATAAGAGACTAAGAAGGAGCAATCAGAGAGAGAGAGAAAAAAACAAGAGAATATGACCTAGTGTTACAGTGGTTAAGAGCTACAGCTGCTAACCAAAAGGTCAGCAGTTCAAATCCACCAGCTGCTCCTTGGAAACTCTGTGGGGCAGTTCTACTCTGCCCTATAGGGTCACTATGAGTCAGAATCGACTTGACAGCAACAGGGTTTGCTTTGTTTTGGTTAAACTTTATGGAAGCAGACTGCCACATATTTCTCCCATGGAGCAGCTGGTGGGTTCAAACCACCGACCTTTTGGTTAGCAGCTGAGCTCTTAACCACTGCGTCACCAGGGCTATCTTAGGGATCCTGAAAAGAACTTTTTCAGAGAAGTGGTAGAAATAAACGCTCGATCAGAATGTAATGAAGAGAGAATGGCAGGTGTAATACGGGAAACGGCAACTCTTTCACGGAGCTGGGTTGCGAAAAGAGGCAGAGAAAGGAGTTGGTATCTAGAGAGGAATATGGGGTGAAGAGAGGTTTTTAGTTTTTATTTAGATGAGTTATATTAAGGAGTGTTTATATGCCAACTGAAAAGGATACAACAGAGAGAAAAAAATTAAAGGTGTAGAGAAAAAGGATCAAAGTTCTAGGGAGAAAAGAAACCAAGGACCCAGAACAAAAGTAGAGCAGCAGGCTTTAGAACAGAACAACTTCCACATTGTAACATCAAGGGAAGACAGAATATGTGGGTACAAATGCAGGTGGATTCTCTTATTAGGTGAGTCATCAACTGAGAAATACTGGAAAGAATACTGAAGATCTGGGGAGAAAATATGAAATGGTCGTCCTGACAGTGTGAAATGTAAGACTCCAGAAATGCTGGGTGACCATTTGAGATTGCTGACCATAAATTTGAAGTGAGTCTGGTCGGCATGATTAAAAATGATTTGTTCAACAATGTTCAGCTGCTTAGGGTCCAGATATGGAGCAGGAGGATAAATGTGTTTTGCCAGGACTGAGGTTCTACAGGGAAGGATGGGTAAGGGAGTTAAGAGATTTTGCTAGAGAGTAGTTATAGTGCTAGAATAAGGAACCTAAGCTGGGTAAAGAGAGAAGTAGAGACTTAATAAGGGGTAACACTGAAAATGTGGTAAGGTCAAAACCTTGTTGAGATCAGAGAATTGCTGCAATGGGAATACTAGAGTAAATGGGCTAAAAAGTTAAGTGGCTAGAGACTGTGATGTTTGAAATTGAGGTTTCAGAGGTGGTGCTATTATACCAATATTAAAGTTTAGGACTTGACTACATGAGTTGTTTAGTTAGGGCACAGAAAAAGATCATCTTGGTGCTATAAAAGAACAAAGATGCCAGAATGTTGGATAGATCATATACATGAAGGGTTGACAAACTTTTTCTATAAATGGCCAGACAGTAAATATTTTTGGCTTTGCAGACTATACAGTTCCTGGCACAATTACTTACTTCAGCCATTGTAAAACAAAAGCCACCAAACACAGTAAATGAATGAGCATGGGTGTGTTCCAATAAAACTTTATTTACAAAAATAGGCGGTAGAAGGAACAGATTTGGTTCATGGGCTATAATTTACCAACCTCTGATCTATACTAGTAAGAGTGATGACAGAAGTAACAGTGGAGAGGAAGACAATGAGCTGGGTGATAGTCTTCACTGAATGAGACGAACTGACTGGAAAGCTGGTAGATCACAGAAACAAGGAATAATATAGTTAAGTCTGATGAAACAATTTTCAAAGGAGCTGAGGTTCATAAAGATCCCTCGTTCAGGCCCTAGGGTATTTGGGATGAGGAAAAAAAACTCTTCACTTGTGATGGCTACAAGGAAAGCAGTGTCCCCAAGGATAACCAGGATTCAGTTACAGCAAGAAGGTGAAGCAAATATTTACAGAGGAGTTGAGTTAAAATATGTAGGAAATTGAGCTGATTCCCCACTTCAGCATAAGCCCCAATATGGCAAGTCCAAGTCTGTCCAAGAGCTGATCCCAGGGCCTACCCTAGTGCCTGGCAAACAGTAAAGGTTCAGATATATGATGATATGATGAACAAACGAATGTCTTCGTATTCACTTTAAGGACTAATATCCAAATTCCTCAAAAAGGTATACAACTCCCCCACCTCCTTCCCTCCATGATCTGATCCTGGCTTATTCTCCAATCTCATCGGTGTTCTGAACATACTTTACTACTTGTAGTTCCATAAACCCACAGGTCCCTACCCTTCTCACTTCACTGATTCTTACATACTTCATGACTCAGCCTATACATTACTTTCTCCACTAAGAGAGCCTTTCCTGATGCAGCAGAGTTCTAGGTCAGGTGTTCCTCCTACATGCCCCCATAAACACCCTTATTTATCCTTACAGCACTTACCATGTTGTATTAAAAATAATTACTTTATCCCATTTCTCTCACCAGATAATAAGCTACTCAAGACTTAACATTATGTCTCATTTACTATCTCCTCAGTGCCTAGTATAGTGCAAGACACATAACAGGCACTCAAACACTGACTACCAATGAACAGGAGAAATAAAAATTGCTTTAAACTGGAAGCACGCAATTCCTGAAACGAACATTTGGAGATATTTTTTTTTCCCCAATGAGAAAACAGGCCAAGAAAGGTTCAGTGACTCACCCAGTCAAGTCTTGGTCTCCTGAGTCACAATTCTCTTCCCACAAAATCACAGTACCGATTAAATCAAGCTTACTGATCTAAGCTTTCCATGAACCTCCAGAAATAATACAAAAATGTTATTAAGAACCATTTCAGCTTCATCCACCCCAGCTCCGGTTGACTATATCAGTTGCAGAGAACTCTGATGTTAATTATTACTTAATAGCTTTTTTGCCCAGAATAGGCCAGTCCTTTAACTGAACCAGTCTTTTGCATGTCCTTCTCACACACTAAAATTCAATACATATTTATCGTGCATCTCTACGTGAAAACCATGTGCAGAAAGTTATAATTTGTCATCACCCTAGAAAATATATTTAAGAGTTTAATAATATCTCAAATGTCTGCCAAACACCAAAACATGAATCGGTTGAGAGACTGAATGTGAACATTAGAGATAGGCATTGCACCTTCATCAGGAAAATCCCTATAGTCCAATGCTTCTGTTTTCAATGGTTGCTATGTTATACTGCAATTGTGTTACTGAGCAACAACTCAGAAGCTAGTATGGCAAGCTCACTAAGAAACAACTGAATCAAGTCAAGATTTATAAAAGTACTCTGAGATACTCTGAGACTCAACATCACTTTTTTATACCTTCAACTGAAGTAACTCTTTTTTATAAGCATCAGATACAGGATTTACAGCAAGACTATAAAATTTACCTAGAATTTTTAAAGACATATCTTCAGAATGACACATGCTTTCCAAAAGAGAATAGTCAGTTTTAGTGTCCCCCTTCAAAACAATCTGAAGTCACAATTTATAGAAAAATTAATAACTGGGCATTTCCTGACTTTAATTTCTTTCATCTTGGATTATAGCTCAGTTAAACTCAAAGAGTACTAGACTTGACAGTCAGTGATCTCTTCATGACCCAGCAAGGGCAGACCTGGTGGAAAATATATATATATACTTAAAAGAATTGCTAATTTATGAGGGTTAGATAAAATTACTGACATTAATTTCATAAATTAAGTTTCGATCAGGTCAAAAATTAAGATGGAAAGGGGTAAGATGAGGAACTGGGAAGACAGGGATGGGAGAAGAGAGGTAGGGGAAGGGGAGGGAAAAAAGGAGAAAGAGAAAGGAGTGGAGGGAGGAAGGGAGAGAAATATTGACTAAGGTGTTTAAAACTAAGATTCTACTAAGGAAGAACCAGGAAACTGACCAAACTCCCCAAACCCACTTGGGAGTAGCGTAAGCATTCCTGAGGGAGACCTTACTGCTGATATTGTCATGGGAAATTCTCAAACATTCACTTCCTAGGAACAGAACCTTTCCTTCTGATTCCAGTGAATCCCTTGTCTTTAATCCCTCTTCTTATGGTCTACAGTTGCCCTTCATTTACTCTCTTCTCTCAACAATCTTCTTTTACTTCTACTGCATTATGGAAGGGGGAAAAGAAGTAGAAATGCACATTTGTCATCTTTAAGAAACATTTATTTGACAACTTCTATGTGGAAGAGTCTAAGGAAACATACAACTCATTGAGATCTGGTATTCTGCCCTTAAGGAGCTTACAATCTAGTTTGGAAGACAAGACAAACGAAAAACAGAACAATACGATATAAAGTATAGTATCAAATAAGTGTGACCGACAAATATATAGGATTTCAGAGGTCCTTGTGAAGTTGAACTTTTAAGAAAGAGTACAATTTAGATTTTAAGAAAGAAGAGAAAAAAATGGGCCAGGTACGCAGAATGACATAAAGAGCGGTATGGGAGGGAGAAAGCATATAGCAAGCTTAGAGGATAGTGAAGAGAGCAGTGTGGCCAGAGCTCAGCTTTTCCATAAAGAACATAAGGTTGATAATACATGGTGAGAAGAGATTTTGAAAAGTTCAGATTAAGAAATTTGAACTTTAATCAGTAGGAAAGAGTACTTCCAATTATTTTTTCTTTACATAGATACACATATACAGTCCCTAAAAGTACACATAAATTACTCACGAATCTATTATGTATGACAAAGTTAAAATAAAACTCATTTACTTGAAGCAAACAGACGATACTTAGAAAATACAAAAACAAAAAGAGAAAGAGCGAGGAATTCTGACAATTCACTAATCTTTCCATTAAGATTTCATTCTTCTAAGCTCCTTGAATTAAAACTTCCTATGTTTTTATGACATAAGTGCTGACTTCAGGTTACTAAGGATTTTTATCACACGAGTCATTCTTCATTTTTCTTCTCTACTAGTCTCGCCCAACTATGGAATATTTCATAACTTCAACATCAGTATATGGGAAAGGAAAACGGAGAGGGGACTAAAATGAAGTCTACTTTAATGATTTTAGCAATACAGTAAGGGTATGACACAAAGAACACTAAACTTCAACTTCCAATTACTAATAGCTAAATTTCAAAGAAGTCATTCAGTTTCACTGTCTCCAATTGTCTCACCTACTTTCTTACTTGAAAGTTACTGTGTTCAAAAGATCATGAAAAAGTGCTCTGAAAGCTGACCTACAAATTACATGATTAAGGGTTCAATGAGTGGACAAGGAGTGAGGTTATTGCTTAAGTCAAGACTTAAAAACTACCTGTCAATAATCAGTGCTTCAATTTCCCTAAACTCTAAATTGATATAATTTGAGAAAATTTTTGAATATAGCCTACATACTTCAACTGGTTAGAAAATACTCAAAATAAGGGGAATATCCAGGATAAAAAATACTCTATCCTAAATAACCAAACCAAAAACCCAAACCAAACTCAGTGCTGTCGAGTCAATTCCGACTCATAGTGACCCTATAGGACAGAGCAGAACTGCCCCATAGAGCTTCCAAGGAGCACCTAGTGGACTTGAACTGCTGACCCTTTGGTTAGCAGCCATAGCACTTAGCCACTACACCACCAGGGCTTCCAAATAACCAAAGGGTAACTCAAATCCATTTGCAACTCTCAGGACAGGCCTGTATGACTCTGAAATTTAAAGCAGTCTAATAATTCTAAACAAAATGCATTTCGAGTCAAATCTCAATACGAAACAAAGGTACTGATACGAATTTAGAGAATTCTGAATCCAGATAATTGTAGGATAAAAAACCAGTGATACATTTAATTACATTCTAACTGAATATCAGACTTGTTTATCGTGATGTTGCTTGGCAACAGAAGCACTGCCTTAACAACCTACTCAGTTCTACAACTACTCAAGTATTTTGTGCTAATAGCCTGAACATATTATGAACCACATCATATGTAAAAAAAATTCAGCACAAGTCTCTTCTTATACTAGACTTCTGTGAGATTTTATGGTAATAGCTTCATCACTCCAGCTAATGTGAAACAAAGGCTTTTAAAATAATTGGCAGTGGGCATTTTTAAGAGCAAAGAACCCATTTAATACGGTCAAAATCTGGACACTAAGCGTTTACCGAAGTGCCCATTTAAACCTGTTACACGCTTACATATTTTAGACCTTATCTCAGGAATGACAGTCAACACCACTGTTAAAATTGTTTTCAAGGCCAAGGAAAATGGAAGCATGGCTTTCTCATCACAAATTAAACTGGAGCTATTATATGTTTTAGTGAATTATTAAATTGGCCACACAATCACCACGAAGATGTGCATCAAAAAGGGCCATAGTTTCACGTGTACTTAACTGGCTATAAACACTCGTGGTACAGCCTACTTTTCTAAGGCGCGCTCCAATCACTTTAAAATAAATAAATAAATAACAAGAAAGGATTTGGAACGAAAAAAAAAAAAAAAGGCGTTTTCCCAAATAAGGAAAAGATACCATCCCGAGAAAGAAAGGCTACGTACCAGACTCACACACGGTGTGCAACGAGCGCACATAAAACTTAACAGGGACCGGTGTTCTGGCCGCACTCGCCACCGGGGGACACCTCCACAGCTCCAACCACGGGTACACACTCAACCCTTCTCGCGGAGGCATTGGGGCTAAGGGCGACGGTCCTACAGCTGGGATGTTGGCCCGGTCCACCACGCCGGGCGAAGTCCGGGGGGCCGCTCGCGGCGCAGGCTGACGACGAGGAACAGGAGCAGGAGGGCTGAGTCGGGCCCTCGGGCTCCTGACTCGGGAAATCTCAGAGGTAACCCAGCAGAAATCCAAGGACGGGGAAGCGGCGGCGGAGAAAAGCGCAGACTTCTTTCCCGCGGATTGGCCTCCTCAAAGCTACGAGGCCAAGACGAAGCCCTCAGCCGGCTGCCCGCCGCCGGCCGCCTCCCATGCCCCGCGGAGCGGGCTCTGTCCCGAAACCCGGGGCCGCGCGAAGCAGGAAGTCCCGCCCACACGCCGACGTCACCGACGCCCCCTACGCCGGCCGTGGTTTGAAGCCGTTAGAGGGAGGAGGCAAGCGAGCTGAGGTGGCCGCGGGCTGTGGCGGCGGGAAACGAGCTGAGGTGGCCGCGGGCTGTGGCGGCGGGAAACGAGCTGAGGTGGCCGCGGGCTGTGGCGGCGGGAACGCGGATGCTCGGACGTTCCTCCCGGAGGGCACTGGAGAGACTCAGAGGCAACCCTCGCCCCCAAGCTGGAAGAAACGGAAAATCCAGGCCTGGGCCCTGGCCTCCAGGGGCCGGAGTGACGCGAGGGTTAGGGAAGGAAACCGGTGTCCCTCACCGGCGCCCAACCCAGCGTCTCTGGGGTTTTTTCAAGCCCTTCCGCGCCTCTCCTTCCCTCTTCGCGCAGTGCCCCCCACTCTGCCTTCTCTGAGGGCTCCAGTGGCTCTCCTGCCGCCACCCCCCGTCCTGCTACCTTTCCTCCTTCCTGCTTGCCGCCGTGCCCGTGGGCGGTGCAAGGGGTGCTGAAGTGGCCTGCGGTCAAGCTTTGGGGCATTAGCCCAGAAGTGGCGAGTCTGCTCAGCTGGCCCCTGGGGAACTCCCAGGTCAGGACCCAGGAGAGAATCCCTCCCTGCCTCCGCCCTTCCTGCTCCAAATCTCAGTCACGTAGTTCAAGACCTGCTCTGGCTAACACTGTGAACTACCTATCTTCAGGTTGTAAGCTAGAGTTGGAAGAGAGAGCACTAGCTTTTAAAAACGTCAATTAATGTTCCGAGGGCTGAAATAAGGTAGGCGGTCAGCCTTTGAAAATAGGTGGAGAGAAAATAGACATTCCCCTCGCCTCATATTTAGTGCCTTGCTTTTTATTCTCACAACAATGTCTGGCACAGCTTATTTTTATCCTCCGAGCTAACGTTTTCGGGCTCCAGTTATGATTGGAAGCAAATGAGGTAACGACTTTTTGAATGAAATGAAGGAAAAGGAGCCATTAGAAAACACTGAGTTGGCAATGGAATGTTACTGGGTTTTAAAGATATGAGATGTGGTAAAATACATCAATGGAATAGAATAGAGAATTCAGAAATTCCCATATATGTAAGTGCTTAATATAATAAACCAAAAAAAAAAAAAAAGCCCGTTGCCATCCAGTCGATTCTGACTCATAACAACCCTGTAGGACAGAGTAGAACTGCCCCATAGAGTTTCCAAGGAGCACCTGGTGGATTTGAACTGCCAGGCTTTTGGTTAGCAGCCATAGGTCTTAACCACTATGCTGCCAGGGTTTCCCCTTAATGTAATAGTAATACTCTTTAAAGAAACCAGTTGCTCTGGTGCAGATTCTGACTCACTGACCCCGTGTGTTTCAGAGTGGAACTGTACTCCATAGGATTTTCAGTGGCTGATTTTTTGTATATAGATCACCAGGCCTTTCTTCCAAGGTGCTGCTCTGTGGACTCGAACCTCCAATCTTTGGGTTAGCAGCTATGCGTTAACCATTTAGACCACCCACGGACTCCAGTATAATAATAATAGCTCACATTTACTGCGGACTTATGTGTCAGACGCTGGAGTACTTTTTCAGGTTATATTATTTAATCTTCATAGCTCTGTAAGATAGGTGTAATTATTATCCCAATTTTCCAAAGTTAGGCAGAGTTACTAGTGGTTAGTGTTTGAGCCAGGCTAACTCCAAAAATCTCAGTGATAACTTGTAAAATATACAAATTAAGTGGGGAAAAGATTAAGAAATGGCTAGGCAAGGGGGCATAGGAGTCCCTGGGTGGTGCAAACAATTGACATACTCAGCTGCTAACTGAAAGGTTGGAGGTTTGAGTGCACCAAGAAGTGCCTTGGAAGGAAGGCCTTGCACAATCTACTTCTAAAAAATCAACCACTGAAAACTCCATGGCGCATATGGGGTTGCCATGAGTTGGAATCGACTTGACACAACTGGTTTTAGTGGTTAAACCACAAAAAACAAATGTCCAATTAACAGATGAAAAAATATTCAACTTCCAAAGGTATATTTTTCATCTGTCAGCATTGATAGGGAGTGGGGTTACAATGACTGTCATGCACTATTGGTGTTAAGTTTAAATTGGTACAACCTTATTTACCAAAATTATGCATTAGTGTTTGTCCCAACAATTCCATTTCCTGGGGGTTAACTCTAAGGAAAATAACAAAGAGTGAGGAGAGATCCACAAGAATGACCCTGGCTCCCTTTTTTATAATAGATGCTAGTAGAAACAACATAATGCCCATCACTACTAGAATACTAATTAAATAAATTTTGGTGCATGCATACAATGTAATACACTTGAGCCCTTAAAATTCATGATGTAAATCTCTTTAATATGTTCATAGCATATAGGCTGGTATTTTTTTTCCCACAAAATGTGTGTAGATATATATATCTATGGGTATGTGTATATGCATACAGATACTTGAAGGAGCCCTGGTGGCATAGTGGTTAAGCACTGGGCTGCTAACCAAAAGGTCAGCAATTTGAACTCACCAGCTGCTCCACGAGAGAAAAATGTGGCAGTTTGCTTCTGTAAAGATTACAGCCTAGGAAACCCTATGGAGCAGTTCTACTTCGTCCTATAGGGTTGCTATGAGTTGGAATCAACTCTACGGCTTTGGGGGGTTTTATATAAATACAGGTAGTTCCTGACTTATGACATATTCAAGTTACAATGAACCACACTTAGTCCGTTTTTGGGTTTTGTTTTTTTTTTTTTTGCTTACATAAGTGCATATAACTAGAGAAGCAGGAAGTGCCTATGTTGAAGCCACTGAAAAATTCAAGGATGAGCTGGACAAAATAATACAAGATGATGAATATGAAAGCAGATTTTCAGTGTGGATGAAACAGGCTTGTTTTGGAAAAAGATGCCAGAACAGACCTATATTCACAAGTAAGAGAAGTCAGTGCCTGATTTCAAGACATTTAAAGACATTATCACACCACTGCTTGGAGGAAATGCTCCAGGATTTAAATTAAAACCTTATTTACCATTCTGAAAACCCCTAAGCGTTCAAAAACATTGACAAAAATAGCTGCCAGTCTACTACTGGAGTAATTCCAAGGCCTGGATGATGTCTTATTCAAAGACTTGTTTTTAAATTGCTTCATCCCAGAAGTGTGCGCCTACTGCTTTGAAAAGAGCATCCCTTTCAAGATTCTGCTGCTACTTGATAATGCCCCCACATCCTCCTCACGTGGAATATCTAAATCAGGATGTGAAAGTGGTGTATCTACCTCCCTGTGCAACAGCTGTAATTCAGCCTATGGATCAAGGTGCAGTTGCCACTTCCAAGGCATACTACCTGTGGACTACGTTTGCCCAGGCAATAGCTGCAGCAGATGGAGGTACAGTAACATTATGTGAATTCTGGAAGAATATAATATTTTTCAGTGTATCTGGAACATTGCATCCTCCTGGGAAGAAGTTATGGGAAAATACATGCAGGGGTTTGGAAAATATTGCTGCTCTATGTGAACACGCTCCAAGTATTTGATCAGGATAATACGATGGAAGAAATGGGTGGGAAAAATAGTCATATGGCAAGAACACTGAATTTAGAACTTTGTACCACTGATGTGGAACAGCTCATAGATCATGAAGGAAAATTGACAGATCAGGACTTAATGAATTTTGAAGAGAAAGAAATGCTGAAGAAGAGAGAAATAATGAGGAAAAGGAAGGAGAGAAGTTATCAAAAAATTTTACAGTGAATTTTTTTCTAAACTAAATCAGGGGCTTCAGTTGCTTGAAAACATGAACCCAAATGATGATCACTGCTAAAGTCGATAGGCAGATTCAAGAAGCAGGAGATGTTACCATGAAATATATGAAGAGGAAAAAAAAACATAGACAACTCTCAAACTAATTTTCTGACTAGAAATGCTATCCGTACTCTCAGGGATAATACAGATGATCCAGAACCTTCCACAAATGGAATTACTACCACAACTGCCAAAATGACAGCATTGTTCAACTCATCATTGGAGCAAGTTTTTATAATTTGTGTATTTTTTATGTATTTATGAAAATATATCTAAGTTTATATGTAATATTTCCAACCCCCAAAAACAAAGATCAGATTTATAAACACACTGATAATAAAAGGCAATAATAATGAAAACTACAAAAAAAAAGTATTAAACTTATGTCAGAACAGACTTAAAACAACAGAGTTGTTGGAACAGATCCCATCATAAGTTGGGGACAACTTGTATGTGTGTGTGGGCACACATATAGATACACAAACACGCACATTTTCTGCCATATGTTAACAAATATATTTTCCTCTGTCATTAATTTTAGTGTGCAGTTTTAATTTTAATGTAGTCAAAGTTCTAATAGAATTGTCAAGAAATTAATGGAATAATGAATAATTTTGAGCAACTTTATGCCAATAAATTCAACCACTTAGGTGAAATTGACAAATTCTTGAAAAATGCAAATTGCCACAACTGATACAAGAAGGAAAAAAATTTTAATGGTCCAATATCAAATCAAATTTGTAATCTAAAACCTTTCCACAAAGAAAACTTCAGGATCAGATGGCTTCAGAGGTGAATTTTATCAAAAATTTAAGGAAGATAAAATACCCATACTACACTCTTTCAGAAAATAAAGAATTAACACTTCCAAACTTGGTTTATGAGGCTGATATGATCCTAATACCAAAACGTGACAAGGATATTGCAAGAAACTACAGAACAATATCATGAAAATAGGTACAAAAATTCTTAAAATATTAGCAAATCAAACCTTGCAATATAGAGGATAAGATAACCATGGCCACAAAAAGTGAGATTTAACATTGAAATATCAATGTAATTCACCACATTAACAGAATAAAATAGAAAAACAAAGTGTTGCAGTAGATACAGAAAAGGCATTTAACAAAATTTAACAACCATTTATGTTAAAAATTTTCAGCAAGCTAGGAACAGAAAGGAACTTCATATTGATTCACCTGTGAAAAATGTAATGGTAAATACTACATCCTTTTTATCTAAGATCAGGAGCAAGGTAAGGCAAGAATGTCTGCCCTCATCATCTATCCAGGATTATATCGGAGGTCCTAATCTTTGCAATGGAGGCCTAGTGGCACACTGGTTAAGAGTTCTGCTACTAAGCAAAAGGTTGGAAGTTCAAACCCACCAGCTGCTCTTGTAAACTCTATGGAGCAGTTCTACTGTGTCCTATAGGTTCGCTATGAATCAGAACTGACTCAATGGCACCTAACAACAACAGTCTATGCAATAAGGCAAGAATAAGAAAGAGCATAAGGGTTGGAAAGACTCACAATTCTTGATTTCAAAACTTAGCAAATGGCTACAGTAATCAATACAGTGTTATACTGGCATAAGGATAGACATAGATCAAATGGAATATCACTGAAAGCCCAAAAATAAGCCCTTATTTTTATGGTTAACTGATTTTCAACAAGGGTACCAAAATAACGCAATGGGAAAAAGAACAGTCTTTTCAACAAACGGTGCTGGGACAACTGGATATCCACATACAAAAAAAATGAAGTTGGAACCCTATCTCATACCATATACAAACATTAAAATGGATCAAAAACCCAAATGTGAAAGCGAAAACTATTAAAGCTCTTAGAAGAAAACTTAGGCATAATTCTCTGTGACCTTGAATTAGGCAATGGTTTCTTTGATAAGACAACAAAAAAAAAGATTGATTACATTTCATCAAAAATTTAAAAACATTTGTGCTTCAAAGAACATCAGTAGAATGAAAGATAACCCACAGAATGGGAGAAAATATTTGCAAATCATATACCTGATAAGCATCTATCCCAAAGATATGAAGAACTCTTACAACTCAGCAATAAAAAGACATAACCCAGTAAAAAATGCTCAAAAGATTTAAAAAGACATTTCTCCAAAGAAGACATAAGAATGACCAATAAGCACATGAAAAGACGCTGAACATCATTAGTTACTGAAACCAAAAAAACCAAACCTGTTGCTGTCAAGTCGATTCTGACTAAATCAAAACCACGATGAGTACAGTGAGATACACTTCACACCAACTAGGATGGTTGTAATTTTTTAAAAAAAGGAAAGAAAGATAAGGGTTAATATGTGCAGAAATTGAAACCCTCATGCATTGCTGGTGGAATTATGAAGTGGTGCAGCCACTTTGGAAAAGTCTGGCAGCTACTCAGAAGGCTAAACACAGAGTTACCATATGACCAAACAATTCCACTCCTAGGTATACACCCAAGAGAAATGAAAAGAGGCCCACACAAAAACTTGTACATGGCTGTTTACAGCAGCATTGTTCATAATACCCAACAGGTAGAAACAACCCAAATGTCCCTCGACTGAGGAATGGATAAACAAAATATGGCATACTTATGCAATGGAATACATACACAGACCTGAAAAGGAATGAACTATTAATCCATGCCACAACTTACATGAACCTTGAAAGCATGCTAAGTGAAAGTCACTTATTTTATGATTCTATTTATATGAAATGTTCAGAATAGGCAAATTCATAGGGACAGAAAGTAAATTAATGGTTGCCAGGGACTAGCATGATGGCACTAGTTTTTTTTTTTTTTTTTTTGGGACTAGCATGCAGGGACAGTGAGGTGGGGGAGAGAAGTGATTGTTAATGAGTACGGGGTTCCTTTTTGAGGTAATACCAGTGTTCTCCAATTAGATAGTGGTAATGGTTGGACAAATTTGTGAGTTACAGTTGATTCTCATTATTTGCAGAAGTTACGTTGCTGCAAACACTGAATTAGCAAGTACTGAACCAGTCTTGTTCAACTTCAGCTGAGAACATGTGCTTCAGGTGAAAAAGTTTTTCACCGTTCTGCTCAATGCACATGTCCATGAATGACTGGAAGTACCACAAGTATTGACTGTGGGGTTACAAATAAGTTTTACAAATACAAGATTCACAAATACAGAATCTGAGAATAATGAGGATCGACTGTATATACTTTTAAAAGGTAAATTTTATGGTATGTGAATTGTATCTCAATTTTTTAAAAGATAAAAAGAAGTAAAACCATATTCACAGGCGGCATGACTGTATATATAAAAAAGCCCATGGAATATACAAAAAAAGCTACTAGAACAAATAAACTAATTTAACGAGGTCACAGGATGCAGGGTTAATATAGAAAAATCAATTCTATATACCAGCAACAAACAATTAGAATATGAAATTAAAAACAACAGCATTTATAATGTATTCAGAAAGCTAGGAATAAGTTTAACAAAAGACGTGAAAGACCTGTGCATTGAAAACCACAAAACATAACTGAAGGAAGTTAAAGAAGACCATTCTTCCTATACTTATTTGAAGACTCAATTAAATCCCTTTCAGAATTCCAGCAGACCTTTTTTTATTTTTTGCTGGCTTTTTACTTTTTTTCTTTTCATAATTTTTATCGTGCTTTAAGTGAAAGAAAACTTTTGTGATATAGTGGTTAAGTGCTACAACTGCTAACCAAAAGGTCAGCCTTTCAAATCCACCAGGCACTCCTTGGAAACTTAATGGGGCCAGTTACACTCTGTCCTGTAGGGTCACTATGAGTTGGAATTGACTTGATGGCAATGGGCTTGGTTTTGGTTTTCTGGTTTTAAGTGAAAGTTTACAAATCAATTCAGTCTTTTCATACAAAAATTTATATACACCTTGCTATATACCCCTAGTTGCTCTTCCACTAATGACACAGCACAGTCCTTCCCTCCACTCTCTATTTTCGTGTCCATCCTGCCAGCCTCTGACCCCCTCTGCCCTCTCCCCTCCCCTCCATACAGGAGCTGTCCACATAGTCTCATGTGTCTACTTCATCCAAGAAGCTCACTCTTCACCAGTATCATTTTCTATCCCATACTCCAGTCCAATCCCTGTCCGAAGAGTTGTCTTTGGGAATCATTCCTGTCTTGGGCTAACAAAAGGTCTGGGGACCATGAGCTCTGGGGTCATCCTAGTCTCAGTCAGACGGTTAAGTCTGGTCTTTTTATGAGAATTTGAGGTCTGCACCCCAGTGTGCTCCCGCTCCCTCAGGGGTTCTCTGTTGTGTTCCCTGTCAGGCCAGTCATCGGTTATAGCCAGGCACCAAGTAGTTCTTCTGGTCTCAGGCTGATGTAGTCTCCAGTTTATGTGGCCCTTTCTGTCTCTTGGGTTCATAATTACCCCGTGTCTTTGGTGTTCTTCATTCTCTTTTGCTTGAGGTGGGTCGAGACCAACTGAGGCATCTTAGATGGCCGCATGCTAGTGTTTAAGACCCAGAAGCCACTCTCCAAAGTGAGATGCAGAATGCTTTCTTAATAGATTTTATTATGCCAGTTGACCTAGATGTCCCCTGAAACCATGGTCCCCAAGCCCCCACCCCTGCTACGCTGACCTTCAAAGCATTCAGTTTATTCAGGAAATTTCTTTGCTTTTGGTTTAGTCTGGTTGTGCTGACCTCTCCTGTATTGTGTGTTGTCTTTCCTTTCACCTAAAATCCATCTTACCTACTATCTAAGTAGTGAAAACCCCTCTTCCTCCCTCCCTCCCCACTCTTGTAACCATCGAAGACTATTTTCACCTCTGTTTAAACTGTTTTTCCAGTTCTTGTAATAGTGGTCTTGTACAATATTTGTCCTCTTGCAACTAACCAATTTCACTCAGCATAATGTCTTCCAGATTCCTCCATGTTATAAAATGTTTCACAGATTCATCATTGTTCTTTATCAATGTGTAATATTCCATTGTGTGAATGTACCATAATTTATTTATGCATTCATTCATTGATGGGCACCTTGGTAGCTTCCGCCTTTCTGCTATTGTAAACAGTGCTGCAGTGAACATGGGTATGCATATATGTGTTTGTGTAAAGGCTCTTATTTCTCTAGGATATATTCCACGGAGCGGGATTGCTGGATTGTACGGTAGTTCTATTTCTAGCTTTTTAAAGAAGCGCCAAATTGATTTCCAAAGTGGTCATATCATTTTACGTTCCCACCAGCAGTGTATAAGTGTTTCAGACACTCCACAACCTCTCCAACATTTATTATTTTGTGTTTTTTGGGTTAATGGTAGCCTTGTTGGAGTGAGATGGAATCTCATTGTAATTTTGATTTGCATTTCTCCACAGGCTAATGATCGTGAGCATTTCCTCGTGAATCTGTTAGCTACCTGAATGTCTTCTTTAGTGAAGTGCCTGTTCATAAACTTTGCCCATTTTTTAATTGGGTTATTTGTCTGTCTGTAGTTGAGTTCTTGCAGTATCATGTAGATTTTAGAGATCAGGCTTTGATTGGAAATGTCATAGCTAAAAACTTTTCCCCAGTCTGTAGATAATCTTTACTCTTTTGGTGAAGTCTTTGGATGAACATACGTGTTTGATTTTTAGGAGCTCCCAGTTATCTAGTTTCTCCTCTGCATTGTTAGTAATGTTTTATATACTGTTTATGCCATGTATTAGGGCTCCTAGCATTGTCCCTATTTTTTCTTCCATGATCTTTATTGTTTTAGATTTTATATTCAGATCTTCGATCCATTTTGAGTTAGTTTTTGTGCATGGTGTGAGGTATGGGTCTTGTTTCACTTTTTTGCAGATGGATATCCAGTTATGCCAACACCGTTTGTTAAAGAGATTGCCTTTTCCCCATTTAACTGACTTTGGGCCTTTGTCAAATATCCACTGCTCATATGTGGATGGATTTATATCTGGGTTCTCAGTTCTGTTCCATGGGTCTATGTATCTGTTGTTGTACCAGTACCAGGCTGTTTTGACTACTGTGGTGGTATAATAGGTTCTAAATTCAGGTAGAGTGAGGCCTCCCACTTTGTTCTTCTTTTCCAGTAATGCTTTACTTATCCGGGGCCTCTTTCCCTTCCATACGAAGTTGGTGATTTGTTTCTCCATCTCATTAAAAAATGTTGTTGGAATTTGAATCGGCATTGCATTGTATCCATAGATCGCTCTTGGGAGAATTGATATTTTTACAATGTTACATCTTCCTATCCATGAGCAAGGCATGTTTTTCCACTTATGTAGGTCTCTTTTGGTTTCTTGCAGTAGTGTCTTCTAGTTTTCTTTGTATAAGTCTTTTACACCTCTGGTAGGATTTATTCCTAAGTTTTTATCTTCTTGGGGGCTGTTATAAATGGTATTGATTTGGTGATTTCCTTTTCGATGTTCTTTTTGTTGGTGTGGAGGAATCCAACTGATTTTTGTGTGTTTATCCCGTATCCTGATATTCTGCTGAACTCGTCTATTAGTTTCAGTAGTTTTCTTGAGGATTCCTTAGGGTTTTCTGTGTATAAGATCATGTCATCTAGAAATAGAGATATTTTTACTTCCTTCCCAATCTGGATGCCCTTTATTTCTTTATATAGCCTAATTGCTCTGGCTAGGACCTCCAGCGCAATGTTGAATAAGAGTGGTGATAAAGGGCATCCTTGTCTGGTTCCAGATCTCAAGGGGAATGCTTTCAGACTCTCCGTTGAGGATGATGTTGACTGTTGGCTTTGTATAAATGCCCTTTATTATGTTGAGGAATTTTCCTTCTGTTCCTATTTTGCTGAGAATTTTTATCATGAATAGGTGTTGAACTTTGTCAAATGCCTTTTCTGTATCATTTGATAAGATCATGTGGCTGTTATCTTTTGTTTTAGTTATATGATGGATTACATTAATTGTTTTTCTAATGTTGAACCATCCCTGCATACCTGGTACGAATCCCACTTGGTCATGGTGAATTATTTTTTTTGTATGTTGTTGAATACTATTGGCTAGAATTTTGTTAAGGATTTTTGCATCAAAGTTCATGAGGGATATAGGTTTGTAATTTTCTTTTTTTGTGGTGTCTTTACCTGGTTTTGGTGTCAGGGATATGCTGGCTTCATAGAATGAGTTTGGGAGTATTCCGTCCTTTTCTGTGCTCTGAAATACCTTTAGTAGTAGTGGCATTAACTCTTCTCTGAAAGTTTGGTAGAACTCTGCAGAGAAGCCATCCAGGCCAGGGCATTTTGGGGGGGAGAGTTTTCATTACCTTTTCAATCTCTTCTTTTGTTATGGGTTTATTTAGTTATTCTACCTTTGCTTGTGTTAGTTTAGGTAGGTAGTGTGTTTCTAGAAATTCATCCATTTCTTCTAGGTTTTAAAGTTTGTTAGAGTACAATTTTTCATAATAATCCGATATGATTCCTTTAATTTCAGTTGGGTCCGTTGTGATATTGCCCACCTCATTTCTTACTCAGGTTATTTGCTTTGTCTCCTGTTTTTCTTTTGTCAGTTTGGCCAGTGGTTTATCAATTTTGTTAATTTTTTCGAAGAACCAGCTTTTGGTCTTGTTAACTCTTTCAATTGTTTTTCTGTTCTCTATTTCATTTAATTCTGCTCTAATTTTTATTATTTTCTTTCTTCTGGTCCCTGAGAGTTTCTTTTGTTGCTCTCTTTCTATTTGTTCGAGCTGTAGGGATAATTCTTTGATTTAGGCCCATTTTCTTTTTGTATGTGTGCATTTATTGATATAAATTGACCTCTGAGCGCCGCTTTCGCGGTGTCCCAAAGGTTCTGATAGGAAGTGTTTTCATTCTTATTGGATTCTATGAATTTCTTTGTTCCATCCTTAATGTCTTCTATAACCCAGTCGTTTTTGAGCAGGGTATTGTTCAGCTTCCAAGTGTTTGATTTATTTTCCCTGCTTTTTCTGTTATTGATTTCTATTTTAATGGCCTTATGGTCAGAGAAGATGCTCTGTAATATTTCGATGTTTTGGGTTCTGCCAAGGCTTGCTTTATGACCTAATATGTGGTCTGTTCTAGAGAATGTTCCATGTGCACTAGAAAAGGAAGTATACTTGGCTGCTGTTGGGTGGTGTGTTCTGTATGTGTCTATGAGGTCAAGTTGATTGATTATGGCATTTGAATCTTCCGTGTTTTTACTGAGCTTCTTTCTAGATGTTCTGTCCTTCACCGTAAGTGGTGTGTTGAAGTCTCCTACTATAATTGTGGAGCTGTCTATCTCACTTTTCAATGCTGATAGAGTTTGTTTTATGTATCTTACAGCCCTGTCATTGGATGCATAGATATTTAATATGGTGATATCCTCCTGGTATATTGTCCCTTTAATCATTATATAGTGTCCTTCCTTATCCTTTCTGATGGATTTAACTTTAAAGTCTATTTTGTCAGAAACTAATACTGCCACTCCTGCTCCTTTTTGATTGTTGTTTGCTTGGTATATCTTTTTCCATCCTTTGAGTTTCAGTTTGTTTGTGTCTTTAAGTCTAAGGTTTGTTGTAGGCAGCATATAGACGGATCGTGTTTTTTATATCCATTCTGCCACTCTCTGTCTGTTTATTGGTGCATTTAGTCCATTTACGTTCAGTGTTATTATGGATAGGTATGAATTTAGTACTGTCATTTTGATGTCTTTTTGTGTGTGTGTGTGTTATTGACAGTTTCTTTTTCCCACTTAATTTTTTACTGCTGAGAAGTTTATCTTTATATATTATCTTTTCCTCTTCTTTGTTGTGGTTGATTTTGTTTTTGCTGAGCCTCTGTTTTTTTCTCGTATTTAATTTTGATGAGTAGGATTGTTAGTCTCCTTTGTGGTTACCTTAATATTTACCCCTACTTTTCTAAGTTTCAACCTAACTTTTATTTCTTTATATCGCCTTGTCGTCCTCTCCATCGAAAGATCTATGACTACATTTCTTAGTCCCTCTGTATTGTTTTAATGTTGTCTTCTTTTACATAATAACATCACTGTTTCCCTGTTTTGAGCGTTTTCTTATCTCGCTTTATTTTTGTGATTTCCTTATCTGGATTGACATCTGATTGCTCTGTCCGGTGTCCTAGTCTTGGGTTGATATCTGATATTACTGATTTTCTAACCAGAGAACTCCCTTTAGTATTTCTTGTAGTTTTGGTTTGGTTTTTACAAATTCCTTAAATTTCTGTTTATCTGGAAATGTCCTAGTTTCACCTTCATATATGAAAGACAGCGTTGTTGGATATATGATTCTTGGCTGGCATTTTTTTCCTTCAGTGCTGTATATATGTCATCCCATTGCCTTCCTGCCTGCATGGTTTCTGCCAAATCTTCTACACTTATTCTTATTGACTCTCCTTTGTAGGTGACTTTTCATTTATGCCTAGCTGTTCTTAAAATTCTCTCTTTATCTTTTGTTTTGGCAAGTTTGATTTTAATATGTCTTGGTGACTTTCTTTTAAGATCTACCTTATGTCGAGTTCAGTGAGCATCTTGGATAGATATCTTCTCATCTTTCATGATATCAGGGAAGTTTTCAGCCAACCAATCTTGAACAATTCTCTCTGTGTTTTCTGTGATCCCTCCCTGTTCTGATACTCCAATCACTTGTAGGTTATTTCTCTTGATAGAGTCCCACGTGATTCTTAGGGTTTCTTCATATTTTCTAATTCTTTCATCTGATTTTTCTTCAAATATATTTGTGCCAAGTACTTTATCTTCAATCTCACCAATTTCCAGCAGGCCTTTTTTAAGGAAATAGATAAGAAATTCTAAAGTTTATATGGACAGGTGAAGTATCTAAAATAGCCAAAAATATCTTGAGAAGAATAAATTTGGAGGACTTACACTACCTGATTTCAAGACTTCTGTAGTTACAGGAATCCAGACTGTTTGGTATTAAGGATAGCCTGATAAGCAGAACAGATAACAGAGTCTAGGCATAGACCTACATGTGTACAGTAATTTAATTAATTTATTTTTTTAATCAAGGCACCAAAACAATTCAATGGGAAAGGAATGTTTTGTCTTTCAACTAATGTTGCTGAAACAACTGGATATCTGTTTCTAAAAGAAATTAACTTCAACCCCTATTTCACTCTATACACAAAACTAATTCAAGATGGCTCATACTCATGCCATTATCTTCACAACCTTGGAGTAGGCAAATATTTCTTGCACAGTACACAAGGAGCACTAGCCATAAAATACAAAATTTGACAAATTGTACTTCATCAAAATTTTTATTTCTGCCTTTCAAATGACACCATTAAGATACAGACTGGGAAATATTCACCACATATCTGGCAAAGGACTTGTATCAAGAATATAAAGAACTCTTAAAAATTAATGATAAAAATTAAGCTATTAACAATAATCCAGTTAATATAATATCAAAAGACATGAACAGACCCTTTACAAAAGATTTGTGAATGTCTAATAAACATGAAAAGGAGGTCAGTATCTTTAGTCATTAAAAAAGCAAAAAAAAAAAAAAGACCCAAACCTACCGCTGTTAAGACAATTCAGACTCATAGCAACCCTATAAGACAGAGCAGAACTGCCCCATAGGGTTTCCAAGGAGCTCCTGGTGGATTCAAACTACCAACCTTTTGGTTAGCAGCCGTAACTCTTTACCAGTACTCCACCAGGATTTCCCTTTAGTCAGTAGGGGAATGCAAATTAAAACCACACTGAGATTCCATTTCATACCTGCTAAAGAAGCTGAAATCAAAAGATTTAATAACCCAAATATTAGTGAGGATGTGAAGTAGCTGGAACTTATACATTGCTGATGTGAGAATAAAATGGTACGCTCACTTTGGAGAATGTTTCTTCATGTTTTATTGACTATGCCAAGGCATTCAACTGTGTGGGTCATAACAAAGTATAGATAACATTAAGATGAATGAGAATTCCAGAACACTTAATTGTGTTTATGAGGAACCTGTACATAGATCAAGAGGCAGTTGTTCAAACACAGCAAGGGGATTACACCTCAACATAAAAGAAACAAAAACTCTAACAACTGGACTGATAAGCAGCAACACAATAAATGGACAAAAGATTGAAGTTGTCAAGGATTTCATTTTGCTTGGATCCACAATCAACACCCATGGAAGCAGCAGTCAAGAAATCAAACAACACATTGCATTGGGAAAATCTCCTGCAAAAGACCTCTTCAAATTGTTGAAAAGCAAAAACGCCACCTTGAAAACTAAGGTGTGCCTGATCCAAGCCATGGTGTTATCAATTGCCTCATAAGCATGCAAACGCTGGACAATGAATAAGGAAGAACAAAGAAGAATTGACACCTTTGAATTGTGATGTTGGTAAAGAACATTGAATATACTACAGACTACAAAAAGAATGAACAAATCTGTCTTGGAAGAAGTACAACTAGAATGTTCCTTAGAAGCAAGGATAGCAAGACTACGTCTCACATACTTTGGACATGTTATCAGGAGGATCAGTTCCTGGAGAAGGACAACACGCTTGGGAAAGTAGAGGGTCAACGAAAAGAGGAAGACCCTCAACAAAACGGACTGACACAGTGGCTGCAAGAATGGGCTCAAGCGTAACAACAATTGTGAGGATGGTACAGGACGTGGCAGTGTTTCATTCTGTTGTACATAAGGTTGCTATGTGTCAGAACCAATTCAATGGCATCTAACAACAACAACAACAACACTGGGATATATTGAACAGAACTGAAGAAAAAATTCAAGCCTTGTATTGCAATGGTGAAGGATTCTATGGGGCAAATATTAAACGATGCAGGGAGCATCAAAAAAAGATGGAAGGGATACAGTCATTATATCAAAAAGAATTGGTCAATGTTCAACCATTTCAGGAGGTAGCATATGATCAGGAACCGATGGTACTGAAGGAAGAAGTCCAAGCTGCACTGAAGGCGTTGGTGAAAAACAAGGCTCCAGGAATTGATGGTATATCAACTGAGATGCTTCAATAAATGGGTGCAGCACTTGGAAGTGCTCACTCATCTAAGCCAAGAAATTTGGAAGACAGCTACCTGGCCAACCTGGAAGAGATCCATATTTATGCTTATTCTCAGGAAAGGTGATCCAACTGAATGCGGAAATTATTGAACAATATCATTAATTCCACAAGCAAGTAAAATTTTGCTGAAGATCATTCCAAAGCGGCTGCAGCAGTATAGCGGCAGGGAACTGCCAGAAATTCAAGCCGGATTCAGAAGAGGATGTGAAATTGAGAGAAATCATTGCTGACGTCAGATGGATCATGGCTGAAAGCAGAGAATACCAGAAAGATGTTTACCTGTGTTTTATTGACTATGCAAAGACATGTGACTGTGTGAATAATAACAAATTATGGATAATATTGAGAAGAATGGGAATTCCAGAACACTTAATTGTGTTCATGAGGAACCTGCACACAGATCAAAAGGCAGTCCTTCGAACAGAACAAGGGGATAATGCATGGTTTAAAGTCAGGAAAGGTGTGTGTCAAGGTTGTATCTTTTCACCATACCTATTCAATCTGTATGCTGGACAAATAATCCAAGAAGCTGGACTCTATGGAAAAGAACAGGGCATCAAGATTGGAGGAAGATGCATTAACAACCTGCGTTATGCAGATGACACAACCTTGCTTACTGAAACTGAAGAGGACTTCAAGCACTTACTGATGAAGATCAAAGACATGAACAAGTATGGATTGCACCTCAACATAAAGGAAACAAAAATTCTCACAACTGGACCAATAAGCAACATCATGACAAACAAAGAAAAGATAGAAGTTGCCAAGGATTTCATTTTACTTGGATCCACAATCAACACCCATGAAAGCGCAGTCAAGAAATCAAACAACACATTGCTTTGGGCAAATCTGCTGCAAAAAACCTCTTTAAAGTGTTAAAAAGCAAAGATGTCACCTTGAAGACTAAGATGCGCCTGACCCAAGCCATGGTGTTTTCAATTGCCTCATATGCATGCAAAAGCTGGACAATGAATAATGAAGACTGAAGAAGAATTCATGCCTTTGAATTGTGGTGTTGGTGAAGAATATTGAATATACCAGGGACTGCCAAAAGAACAAACAAATCTCTCCTGAAAGAAGTACAACCAGAGTGCTCCTTAGAATCAAGGATGGTGTGATTATGTCTCACATACTTTGGACATGTTATCAGGAGGGATCAGTCCCTGGAGAAGGATATCATGCTTGGTAGAGTAGAGGTTCAGTGAAAACGAGGAAGACCCTCCACGAGATGAGTTGACACAGTGGCTCCAGCAATGGGCATAACAAGGATTGTCAGGATGGTGCAAGACCAGGCAGTGTTTCCTTCTGTTGCACATAGGGTCACTATGGGTCAGAACCCACTTGAGGGCACCTAACAAAAACCACAACAAGAGGTGTGCATTTTATTCTGTCAATTATACCACAATAAAAGTGCTAGTACAGATTATACCTTTCCATTAACTGAAATACTCATGTGTGCTAGTGACGTCATTCTCTATCAAAATACTCGAGAAATCTAGCTATAAATCAGAAAGTAAAGGAGCCCTGACAGTGCAATGGCTAAAGGCTCAGCTGCTAACTGAAAGGTTGGCAATTCAAACCCACTCAGTGGGTCTGCAGGAGAAAGACCTGGTGATCTGCTCCTGTAAATATTACAGCTTGAAAAACCCCAAGGGGTCTCTATAAGTTGGAATTGACTCGACGGCACTTAACGATAACAATCACAAAGTTGCTTTTTTATTAGTTGTAGCAAAGGAGAGTATATGGTTCCGAGCGATAAATCTAAACTGTAAAAAACCTCGATGAGCCATCGGAGAATAACAAATGAGTTTGTCTACTGTGGCAGATAAATGAAATAATTGCTGCAAAATCGAAGGCTTCAATATTGTAATGCTAAAAAAAAGAGAAGTCATATTACAACTAAGTAGAAAAATAGGATCCTTAGGACTGGTGGCGTAGTGGTTAAGAATAAGGCTGCTAACCAAAAGGTTGGCAGTTTGAATCCAGCATGCACTCCTTGGAAATCCTATGGGGCAGTTCTACTCTGTCCCGTACGGTCGCTATGCGTCAGCATCGACTGGACAGCGATGGGTTTGGGTTTTGTCTTAGGAACTAAATAGGAAATTTTGGGGTTTGGGTTTTGTTTTAGGAACTAATTAGGAAATTTTTTTAAATTTAAGTTTTAAATGAAAAGTGAGTACATTGAGGTACTTGAGGAAGAAATAGGATGCTTCAGGATATGTGAATTATTTTAATAAAGAGCTGGCATTTTGGTATTGCTTTTCACATTTAATACTTTGTTGCCAGAGCCAGACATAATGTAAAAGAAATAAGCTTGTATTTCAGAATGTCAGGAAAAAAAGTTGTATATCATATGGCACAGTGGTAGACAAAACTATTTTTGTCTTAAAATTTCACGTACCTTCTTTTCTCATCTCTTCTCCTTTCCTATTTATCTTTCATCGTTCTACTTTTCTCTCCTGTTCTTGTTCTCTCTTTCTCTTTACTTTTTCTCTCTTCTTTCTCCTTTAGACAAGGTTTCTCAAACTTTTTTTTTTCATTATTGATCTCCTAGAGAGCCTTTCGAGATACTTTTTTCCCCTTAACCTCTCCCCCTTTCCCAAGAAATTTTAGTACTATGGATGAACAGTTTATCTGTTTATGTACTGTGGCTCTTTGGAGGCCCACAAACCGTTGTACTATCTAAGGAGTTTTTTTTGCCCCCAAAGCACATTTTCACCCTTTTGGAGTTGATATCACCTTCAATGAGAATGCATGCTTCAGATTATAAGTTTTTTGAGGGGAAGGACCATGTCCCGTTTATCACCATATTTTCAGAGCTTAATATAATGCTTAGCACATAGTAAGGCAATCAATAAACAGGTGTTAGATGAATATTGAATTAAAAATGAAAAAGTGATCTGCTACAAACTAATCAAGTGACTGCAATTCATGATTTTTGTTTGCTTGTTTTTTTTTTTTTTTTCTGGGTGTTTTGTTTCATTTCTTTTGGACAGTGTTATCGACTACTGATATTCTTACTCCACAATACCTCCGTATTCCAAGAATGCCTTCCTGAGAATACATGCTTGGGACTTGATAGGAAATTGGAAAACACCCTCAACACAAAAGTAACACATAGCCGATTCCAAGGGTAGGTTACTTATATAGATGGCTAAGTTCGTCTACCATATACTGATTTTCTTTTTTTCTAGCTTCTACTTTGGAGGGTGATCACTTCTTAAACCTGTGTGCTAATTCTGAAGGTACACAGCCTATTTGGTACTTTTAACTTACTAAATCATTAAACTTTTCCTTAATTTGTTTATCTATAAGATCTCTTCTAGCTCTAAAATTCTATGATCTTGAGGATTATACTCTTAAATGAGTGGTTCTCAATAAAAGCATTTTGGAAATCTGTGGAGGGGTCATTAGTTACTTCATAATTGGCTGAACAGTTCTAACAGTTCTGGCAGTATTTGTGGAAGAGGCCAGGGATACTAGACATCTTGTAACACATGGGACTGTACTCAATTCAGGTCCTCAGAGAAGCAATCACAGAGTCAGAATTAGACATGCAAGAGACTTATTGGAGGAAATGACTGTGAAGAACTGAGAAGAGAGGAAGCAGTAGACAGGGAGAATCTTCAGAGTGCAATGCAGATCTGACACAAGTGAAAGGAGAGAGAGGATGAGGAATTAGGTAGGAAGAGCCTCAGGCTGCAGTACAGCTCTGAGAAAGTCTTGGCCAGGCCAGTAGGGAGCCCCAGTGTAAAGACTGACCATTTGAGGCGTTCCAATTTAGGCAGACATGGTCTAGTTCTAGTACCCCTGCTATGCTCAGGCATTGTTGGGGAGCAGTTCAAGGGGGGTGAAGGCATCGCATAAATGCTGTGATGGATCCACAAGATACAGCAGTAGGAGGCTGTCAGCTAACTACAATCCTTGCATGCAGTGGGTTCTCTCTCATTCTCTCTTTTTTAAGGAAAACAAAAAAGACACTTAGAAACCTTTGCCTGTAAAGCAATAGAATAAGGTGATGTAAACAAGAACGTCTTCCAAGACATGTCAAGGTGACTATTTTCATGTTTTCTTCCCCCCTGCCCCTTTTGTCATTTTCTTTGCCAGGTTGAAGTTGGATACAGATTAAGAAGTTTTGGGAGAAGAGAGCTGCTCATTGAGCTTCAATATAGAAAACAAGATGAATTAACCTCCCAGGAAACAGGAGCATTCACATTTCTGGTTGAATTGCAACAGGTTTGTTTTTTGTTTTGTCCTCAGAAGCCGTTTGGAGACTTTGGTGAAACTTCATGGTATCCTTTAACTTTTGTTTGTGGTTGTCATGAGGGATAGCATCAGAATTTAACAGAGGTGGCTCCACTTGGCCCACAATATCAATGATCTTATCACAGATCTGCCCTGTTGTTTCCCATCAAACTCTATGAGGATCTCACTGCATCATCAGCTTTCTGAGAATTCATGGTTTTAACGATGGTCTTTTTGCCTGAGTCGTTGGCAGAGAGTCTTTCACATTTTTCTGTTTGAAAATTTTTGTATCACCATTAACAAATGCTTTACTGGTCTCTTTATTTACTTGCCCACCAGTTGCTTCTAGATAGGTCAATTTCAGTGGCATTTTCTTGGCATTATTTTTAGTTTGCATTTTGATTTTTGGAGGCGAATCAATGCCATTTATAATTAGTGCTGGAAGGGTTTCATCAAAGGTGTCCTTTTTGGTTTGTCTCATCTTCATGACTGGTTCATCTTCTTCATAAGTGTCATCTCTTAGTATTTCTGTAGCTCTAGAAGCATTTGCATCTTTCTTGTCCTTTTCATGATTTCTTCAATCCTTTTTCCTTTCCAGGCTTTCTGACATGTTCTCTCATGGGAGAATCTGAACAGTGTGTTCCATGGTCACCATTAAACATCCCTGGCTCCGTATCGATCCACTTCTCCACCTATGTTCTAGGAGCAGATCCTCTATGATTACTCTAGACCTCTATTCCAGAGGGAAACTTAGAAGAGGGAGGTTACTGGAACAAATTACAGTCCCCTCACGCATTAGTCTCAGGGCTGCAACTACTACTCATCTTCCTCTTCCTCCACTATCCATTTCTAATTCTACTCTCCTTCAGCTGTCACTTCCTCAGTCCTTAGTGGCTTAGCTGGTGGTGTGACCCAAATCCATAATTCCTAATGAGAATTGTATATGTATTGGTAATTACATACTTCTGAGGCTGGGATTGCTGCACATGTCCTTTCTCAGTTACAGTTGGGTGGAGTATGAAGAAACTTCAAGTGGATCGCGTATGTTTTTCTCTCCCACCTTGGCTGGCCATATGTTATCTACTGTGTGGACAGCACACCCTGAGGGAAGGGTGCTGGTGCAACCATGGTGGGTGATGTGGGGATCTGAGCTACTACTTATGCAGTTTACTCATGCGTTCAGTCCTATTGGGGTTTGATTCTGGATGTGTCATTTCCATGTTACATTGGCCTGCTGCTGGGCCCATTGATTTTTTGACTTGGCGATTCTGACAGAACTCAGTTCATAACGGGCACTTCTGGACACGTGGACACTTGGTGGCTCTCTGTCTCCACGAGGCCCAGTACCACGCCCTGTTGCTTGAATGGAATAAAATTCTCCACTGTGGATGACATGGCCTTGCTCCAGATCTCCACAGACCTATCTTGTGATGTCCTACTGGGACTTGCTATAACTCCACACTGACTGCTGCAGAATACTTTGCTGCTCTGGGCTCCACTCAGAACTTGCAGCCTTCCATACCGTCCAGTATATGAGCCAGAACAGTATTCCTACATGTGCAGTGTGTTGCCTCCAGAACCCAAAGAGGCCCAACGGGCATTGTGCTTCCTTCATTATAGTGTGGTAATTATAGTAAAAAAAAAATTATAGTAGGAGATGCAAAATAGAGAAATTTGTCTTTCACCCTGGAGGGGATGTCTGTACATGCCCCTGACTGCTGGACCCTAAAAACTTTACAGAAGTGGCAGATCCTTGAGTCTTCCCTAGGGTTTTTCTCCTGCCCTTTGGATTCATGTGTCTTACCAAGTCCTCTCATACAAACCACTTCTTGCTTGTCCTGCCCAATCAGTATATTATCAACATAATATATCAATGTGATGTTCTGCAGAATGTCCAGACAGTCCAAATCTCTTCAGAATATATTGCAGTCGGGGTTGTGAGAGGTAGCATAGTCCTTGGAAAAAACTGTACATAAATGCGACCCACTCCTTATGAATGAGAACTACTTCTGATACTCTTTTCTGATTGGAATATAATAGAATACATTCACCAGATCAGTGGCCTCATATCATGTGCCTGAAGCCTTATTAATCTGCCCCTAGCAATGACACCATGTCTACCACAGCTTCAATTGAAACTACTACTTGATTAAGTGGTAGTCTGCATTCATTCTGTAGAATCCAGAGCGACACTAATCACCACCATCTTTTCCCTGGGACACAATATTGTTTTTCATTTTTATCTTGCCAGTGGTGGGGGACAGTATCAAGGTTTTCAGTTGGCCTTCTTCACTATGATAGCTCTTATCTAACAGCCCAAGAATCCAATGCTTCAACTGTGAAATACAACTATAGCAATTATATACTCAGAAGCCAGGGAAATGACCACCAGTTAGGTCTGCAAACCCAGTGAATTCGCTGTAAACCAGACATTAGCTAATACTCCTGCTTCCGTCAGCCTCCTTTCTAACAAGGGAGGCATGATAACTCTTTGTGTCTCCAGGTATCAGTGTCTTCTTAGAACCTAGGTCCAAAGCTACTTGAAATGACTAGGTTTTCTCCTTTCCCAGCATAAATGCCCTATCCAAGTAAATGCCGCAGGTCCCCTTTAGGCAATGCCTGGAGGAATCATTGCTATAAATAGTTGCCACAAGGATGTAGGGTTCTCTCCTGGGAACCCAGCCACCTCGTCAGTAAATGAGTTCCAGATCTGAAAATTGGCTCAAATTCAAGAACTGAGTTAAGATTGTAACTTTTTATTAAGGTGACTGCCCTTAGCTTCCTAGCCCTCCATTCTTGCCTTTTTTTGATTATAGATGTTAAAGGGCACCCTCATTGGCTGCCTATCTGTTTTGCCCTTAAGGTAGGGCGACCAACTTGCCCCAGTTTTTTGAAAGCTCCCAGAGAGACCCTCAGGCTTCCACACTTAGGCTGTAAATGTTTGTAAACAGCCCTTATCAATACAATTTAGTAATAGCCAGGCAACTCCACTGTCCTTATAAGCATTGCTCTCTCCCAGGCCACTACCAGTGAAATCTTCAGCAATTGAGCAACCATCTGTGTCAGGTACTGTCTGTGCCCCACATTCAGGATGAGGTCCTCCTTCCCGAGTGGGTGGCAAGTGATCTGGTCCTGAAGTTCCATCTTACCATCTGCTTTCTCAGGTCACTCCCAATACCAGTTGTCAGTTTGTGTCTCCCGTGATGCAGATATCAAGACGGATTTAGATTTGCAAGAGACTTATTGAGGCGTGGCGGGGAGGAGGGTGGGATATTTGTGAAAGACAAAAGAGGGGGGAAGAAGGAGTAGGCAGGAAGAACCTTCAGACTGACACATGTAAAAGGAGAAAAGGGAAGGAAGGAAGGAAGAATAGATAGGAAAAGACTGAGGCTGCAGTGCAACTCTGTGAAAGTCTCAACCAGGCATATGGGCAATCCTCAGAGTAAAGCTTGTCTATTGGCAGAGTCCCACATCAGGCAGGAATGGCCTGGCTCTATTACCCTCACCATACTCAGTCACTGGCGGAAAGCAGCATAGGAAGGGTGTGTCCTTGGCATGAATGCTACAGTGATTCTCGAAGGTATGGCAGTAGGAGGCTGTCAGCTAACTACAACACTCGTAGCAGGTTTTCTCTTGTTATATGGAGATCTGAGTGATACATGTCTGTATAACAAAGAATTGTTTTTTACCTCTCATGATTTTCATATGTACAGGCAAACATTTATATATGTAAAAACAACCTTTTAAACAACCTTTATCTGTGTCTAGAATTCAATCTGGTTTTTATGTACAAACAAGAAATGATTTTGTATTAGTAGATAAGAACTGCTTTGGGTGAAGGGAAAGACAACACTCAATACAAGGAAGGTCAGTCTAATTGGACTGGACTAAAAGCAAAGAGGTTTCCGGGATAAAATGAAAGCTTCAAAGGTCAGCGGAGCAGGGGCTGGGGTCTGGGGAACATGGTTTGAGGGGACTTCTAAGTCAATGGGCAAAACAATTCTATTATGAAAACATTCTGCATCCCACTTTGAAATGTGGCATCTGGGGTCCTAAATGCCAACAAGCGGCCATCTAAGATACATCAATTGGTCTCAACCCACCTGGAGCAAAGGCAAAGGAAGAACACCAAGGTCACACGACAACTAAGAACCCAAGAGACAGAAAGGGCCACATGAACCAGAGACCTACATTATCCTGAGACCAGAAGAACTAGTTGGTGCCCGGCCACAATCGATGTCTGCCCTGTCAGGGAGCACAACACACAATTCCTGAGGGAGCAGGAGACCAATGCCCGGCCACAATCGATGTCTGCCCTGTCAGGGAGCACAACACACAATTCCTGAGGGAGCAGGAGACCAATGGGATACAGACCCCAAATTCTCATAAAAAGACCATACTTAATGGTATGACTGCGACTAGAGGAATCCCGGTGGCAATGCTCCCCAGACCTTCTGATGGCACAGGACAGGAACCATCCCCGAAGACAACTCATCAGGCATGAAAAGGACTGGTCAGCGGGCGGGGGGGGGAGAGATGCTGATGAAGAGTGAGCTAATTAAATCAGGTGGACACTGGAGAGTGTGTTGGCAACTCTTGACTGGAGGGGGGATGGGAAGATAGAGAGAGAGGGAAGATGGCAAAATTGGCACGAAACGAGAGACTGAAAGGGCTGACTCAATAGGGGGAGAGCAAGTGGGAGAAGGGAGTAAGATGTATGTAAACTTACATGTGACAGACTGATTGGAATGGTAAATGTTCACTTGAAGCTTAATAAAAATTAATTAAAAAAAAGAAATGATTTTGTACAGTTTAAATATATATTGAATTTTTCAGAAATGCAAATGCCATGTAAATTGAAAGAAAATTGTAATTTGTTTTGTTTGAACTTTGCCAACTGTTGTCAGCCATTTTGAAAAATTACTGCCCTGATATTTGAATCATTAGTACAGTATACCTCTGTATTTGTGCCTATCTTTTATACAGTTATTCAATGCATGTCTATGAAAATATCTCTTTAACCCTTATTTCCAAATGTAAATATGAAGAAAAATGCCAACAATATTCCTTTGAATATTGTTTTCTCTAAAATCCAAACTTACTAATTTTTGGTGGGACTATAAGACATTATAATCACTATAATTAAAAGTTCATTTACTTTTGATCCCCAATCCTAGGAATCTATCTCAAAGACAATATGAGAAAAATATCAAATGATGAATATGCAGGTATATTCATTATGGCACTATTTGTAATAGTATAAGACTGCTTTTAGTCCAAATGTTCATCAGTGAGGGATTGATTTGAATATATTGTACTACACTCACAGAATGGAATACTATGCAGCTATAAAAAGAACTGAGTAATAGATCTATATATTGCTATGGAATGGTCCTAGGATATATTGTTAAAAAAAAATTAAAAGCAATGTACAGAACAGTATATATAGAATGTTACTTCTATGTAAGGAAAGAATAAAAACACATACATACACATACACACACACACTTACGTGCTCTAAAAAAAATTATGGAAGTATAAACAAAAGCCTAATGAAAATAGTTGGCTATGGGAGAAGGAAGAAACAGAAGGAAAGGGATAGGAATGGAAGCAAGCCTTTCCTTAAAGTATCTTACTTAACAGTTTTGTTTCTGAATCTCATAGAAGTTTTGCAACATTATAAACAAATTAAAAATTCTTAAAAACCGCCCCAAGAAAAAAGGAACAAGAGAACTTAACTAAATATCAAGGTAGTGATTTAACTACACATAAAAATTATTTTAAGTAACTTTAAAACACAGTAACTTCACTGTGTCTTCCTGGTTGATTGAGCATAGCCTAAGGACAAAGCCCTGGTGGCACATTGGTTAAGTGTTTGGCTGCTAACCAAAAGGTTGGCAGTTTGAATCCACTAGCTGTTCCTTGGAAACCCTATGGGGCATTTCTACTCTGCTTTGTAGGGTTGCTATGAGTCAGAATTGACTCAACAGCAATGGGTTTTTTAAGGACAAAAAAAAGAACGCCAAAGAAATTTTAAACTTTATTCAGTTCTCATTATTAGTAATTCTGACATTATTTTGAAAAACATATGAACAAAGCAAGTAAATGATTATGCTAGTATCATTAAAGAACCAGTAATTTTGGTGTAAGAGGAAATATATACACATATATGATTTTATATGTGTATAAGAAGTTATGTAAAAACCCTGTAATCTTATACTTAAATTGGAAGTATTAGTATACTCCCAAGATATAATTTTCTCTTTTAAAACATGTATTTCTCAGATCTTCCCACTGAAAAGTTCTAGGAGCAATGATCAGTCCTATAACAATGAGCACCACTACAACCCAGGTTATGGTATCTACAAACCATTTCCCACTAAAAGGAACAAAGCTCCTTAGAGAAATGGTTGGCTCCAAGGCTGGGGTAGGAAATGTATAAGATGAGCCTCAAATATCTTTCCACACCTGAAAGCAAGGAGGCATCAATGACTGTGTTAGAAAAACTCAGGAGCCAACTTGAAGAGGCTCCAATTGAGCAAAGATAATTTAAGCATCATAAAGAAGATGACTGAAATGAATTAAATATCAAATATATTAAAATCCATAAATACAATCATTATACTCAAAAGTAAAAATTTGGAGGATGCTAGAGTACAAATTCATTACTTGAAAACTAGTTTAAAAAGTAAAAGAAGTAAATTTATGTTTCCTTTATAGACTGCATTTCTTGTGCAAATACTTGAAGAGAAAAAGTTCTTTATGTTTCAGGTGGTATTGCAGAGACAATGATAAAAGTTAGAATATCACCATTTTGCATCTCTTAATGAAATAATGAACCTAGGTAGTGACCATCAGTGGCTGCTAAACCATTAGGTGAAAGGCTGATGGCTGATGGCTGACAACACTTGAACCTACTAATCAACATTAATGTCGGAAAAAGTCAACTATTTAACAAAGGCCCAAAGTCCATTAAATGGGGAAAAGACAGTTTTTTTTTTTTAACAAATGGTGCTGGCAAAACTGGATGTCCATCTGCAACAAAATGAAACAGGACCCATACCTCACACCATACACAAAAACTAATTCAAATGGATCAAAGACCTAAATATAAAACCAAAAACTATAAAAGATCAAGAAAGAAAAAATAGGGTCAGTGCTAGAGGCCCCAATACAAGGCATAAATAGCATACAAACCATAACTAACAATACACAGACAGCAGAAGATAAGCTAGATAACTGGGATCTTCCAAAAATTAAACACTAATGCTCATCAAAAGACTTCACCAAAGGAGTAAAAAGAGAACCCATAGACTGGGAAACAAAAATTGGCTATGGCATATGCAACAAAGGTCAAATCTCTAAAATCTATAGGAAAATACAACACCTCTTCAAAAAAAGACAAATAATCCAATTAAAAAATGGGCAAAAGATATGAACAGACACTTCACCGAAGAAGACATTCAGGCAGCTAACACACGCATGAGAAAATGCTTGTGATCACTAGCCATTGAAGAAATGCAAATCAAAACTACGATGAGACACCGTCTTACCCCAACACTACTGGCATGAATCAAAAAAACAGAAGATAACAAATATTGGAGAAGTTGAGGGAAGATTGGAACTCTTAGGCACTGCTGGTGGGAATGTAAAATGGTACAACCACTAGGGAAAATGATATGGCACCTACCTAAAAAGCTAGAAATAGAAATACCATCTGATTCAGCAATCCTACTCCTAGAAATAATGAATACACATATGTACACCCATGTTCATTACAGCATTATTTACAATAGCATAAAGATAGAAACAACATAAGTGCCCATCAACAGATGAATAGATAAACTATGGTACATATACACAATGGAGTACTATGATACAAAAAACAATGATGAATCTGTGAAACATTATGCTGAGTGAAATAATTCAGTCACAAAAGGACAAATAATGTGAGACCACCATTATAAAAACTCATGAAAAGGTTTACACGCAGAAACAATCTTTGATGGTTACAAGGGTGAGGAGGGGTGGGGAGAGAAAACCACTGAATAAACAATAAATAAGTGGTAAATCTGGTAAAGGGTAAGACAGTACATAATACTGAGGAAGTCAGCACAACTTGACCAAGGCAAGGTCATGGAAGCTTCATAAACACACCCAAACTCCCTGAGGGACCAAATTACTGGGCTGAGGGCTGGGGGCCATGGTTTCGTGGGACATCTAGCTCAATAGGCATAAAATAGTTTATAAAGAAAATGTTCTACATCCTACTTTGGTGATTAGTGTCTGGGGTCTTAAAAGCTTATGAGCAGCTATCTAAGATACTCCACTGATCCCATCCCATCTGGAGCAAGGGAGAATGAAGAAAACCAAACACACAAGGGAAAGATCAGTCCAAAGGACTAATGGATCACAACTGCCACTGCCTCCACCAGACTGAGTCCATCACAACAACATGGTGCCTGGCTACCACTACCTACTGCTCTGACAGGGGTCACAATAGAGGGTCCTGGACAGAGCTGGAGAAAAATGTAGAACAAAATTCAAAATCATGAAAAAAGACCAGAATTACTGGTCTGACAGAGACTGGAGAAACCCTGAGAGTATGGCCCCCAGATACCCTTTTAACTCAGTGCTAAAGCCACTCCTGAGGGCCACCCTTTAACCAAAGATTAGAAAGGCCCATAAAACAAACAGTAATACACGTAGCTCAAACATGTATACAAGACTAAATGGGCACACCAGCCCAGGGGCAAGGGCAAGAAGGCAGGAGGGGACAGGAAAGCTGGACGAATGTAAATAAGGAACCCAAAGTCAAGAAGGCGAGAGCATTGACAGATTGTGGGATTGGCAACCAATGTCACAAAACAACATGTGTATTAATTATTTAATGAGAAACAAATTTACTCTATAAACCTTCATCTAAAACAAAATATAAATAAATAAAAAAAAAGAAAAAGTCATATTTATGTGCTCTCTGCCATGATTCAATAAGAAGGGCATAGTACCTCCTGTGAAACACTCTTGCCAAAAAAATCAAATCTGAATATAATGAAGCTGATAAATCTAAAAGCCAGATTATACTAAATATAGAGGTCAGAGGAACAAGTTAATGCAACACCAGAGGGACATAATCAGCAAAAACCTGAATGTAGGAAACCCAAAAATCTACTGCCATAGAGTCAATTCTGATGCATAGCGACCCTATAGGACAAAGTAGAACTGCCCAATAGAGTTTCCAAGGAGCGCCTGGTGGATTTGAACTGCTGACCTCTTGTTTAGCAGCCACAGCACTTAACCACTACGCCACCAGGGTTTCCATAGTACAGTTAGGGCATTACATTTATTTTTAATGATATATGTAGGCATGGCACATTATATATTTATTTCATTTCAGGACTGTACAAAACCAAAACCAAACTCACTGCCATCGAGTTGATTCCAACTCATAGCAACCCTATAGCACAAAGTAGATCTGTCCCATAAGGTTTCCAAGGCTGTAAATCTTTACAGAAGCAGACTGCCACTTCTTTCTCCCATGGAGTGGCTGATGGGTTTGAACTGCCAAACTTTTTTTTAATTAGCAGCATAGGACTTCTAACCATTGTACCGCTAGGTTCTCCTTCAGGATGGTAAAGAGCAGGGTGGATTATCCAATAGGCAAGGTAAGCACGGTGCTTACCTTGCTTACCAGATCGTCTGTAGTGAATAATTTCACATTTTTTTCACCACATCAGAGATTCTGCTTCTAGGTACATGTCTCTCTTCCAGTCCCACATTGCCTTCCTACAGAATCAATGCTTCTTTTCAAATTCACAGTCCCTGACAGGGGTGGAGTCCTGATGATGCAGTGGTTAAAAGCTCAGCTGCTAACCAAAACATTGGCAGTTAGAATCCACCAGCCACTCCTTGGAAACTCTATGGGGCAGTTCTACTCTGTCCTATAGGGTTGTTATGAGTTGGAATCAACTCAATGGCAACAGGTTTGTTTGTTTTTTCTTTTGGTTTTGACAGGGGCAGATGATACAGTAAGCAAGGTAAGCACAGATTTACTACAGTTTCACTACAGATGATCTGGTAAACAAGGTAAGCACTGGGCTTATCGTGTCTATTGGATGATCTGCCCCTGGTAAAAGGATGTTAAAAGACTTATTGTAAAATGGGAATATTGAGTCTGATAAAGGTGATAATTGGTGGTCTAAGACAGCCTGTGCAGCAATGAAGGCTATGGAGAAAAGCAAGTTCTGATGGCTGTAGAGGGGACTTCAGTGGTTATCAAAGCAGGGGCTTCCCAAATCCTCCAGGATACCCAGTTTCCTAAAAGAGAGGTTTAACTAATCTGAAGTATTCTTGAGTCTTCTGGACTTTTTGTGTTCAACGTTTGGGATTTCCTAACTATCGAAGATGGGAAAACAATTCTGAAAGCACATAGATTTTTCTCCAGCCAGCAGCAGGCTGGTTATTAGCACTCCAGAAACTTGTCAGGGATAGGCTGCTGTCCAGCACTGAAAAGAGCAGAGCTGAGATCTGTTAGAGATAGCCTAAGGCAGTGTCTGCACTTTGGAATTACCAGGGGAGCTTTGAAAAAATACTGATGTCTGGATTCTACCCTGAGAGATTCTGGTTTAATTGATCAGGAGTAACTAGGCATTGGGGATTTGAAGGCCTGCAGGTGATTCTAACGTGCAACCAGGGCAAAAAGCCATCGCTCTAAGTGTGAAGCAGTAGTTCTCAAACTTTGGATGGAATCACAATCACCTGGACAAGTGTATAAACACCTATCATGGGAGCTCACTTGGAGAGTTTCTGATTCAGTAAGTCTGGAGTGGGATCCAATAATTTGTATTTCTGTCAAGTTCCCAGGTGATATTGATGCTGTTGGTCAGGAGACCACACTTCGAGAACATAAAACATGGCTGCTGCGTACTGGCTGCTACGTACCCGAAGTACAATGATTATTGCAATTTTTGGAGTTGCTGAACTAGTCACTTTTTAAATGGAACACCAATTTTACTTGAAAAAAATGCTGACAAACTATGGTTATTCAGACGTGAGTATTTGGGACACATTTCCTCAAAAATAAACGAAGTGAACCAGTCACTCCAAGGGGAAAAAAACTGAAAATATTTGCTGCCAATGACAAAATCTGTGCTTTCAAGTGAAAATCAGAGTTTTGGGAAACTTGTATACACCATTATGCACTTGATCAGATAGATACCAATATTGAAGACTTTTGTGGTGAGATTGGTAGTGATGTTAACAAATGTGATTTTTTTTTAATATTATGTAATGAAATGTGTCAACATTTTGAAAGATCTGTATAAGTCAGTGAACTGATATTTCCCAGATGAACAGTGCATAATGATACAGTCATTCAAAGGGCAAGTTGGATCAATTGATTATAATGCAATAGGATGATATGGTTTCCAATTCCACATTGCAACTAAACTTTAAAAACTACCACTTGTGGAGTTCTGCCGTAGTGCAAAGAATATCCACGATTTTCTGAAAATTCCTTTAAAATAATCCTCCTTATGTATCTGTTGAGGCCATATTTTCTTCATATACTTCAACCGAAACAACATATTGCAGCAGACTAAATGCAGAAAATGTGGGAATCCTGCTGTCTTCTATTAAGCTAGACATTAAAGAGATTTGAGAAAAAAGTAAAACAATGTTACTCTTTTCACTAATTTTTTTTTTGTTTTGGCAAATACAGTAAATTTTCATAAAGTATTTTAATGTTATAACTTTATTGTTATTTTAACATGCATTAATAAACATTTTTGTTAATTCTCTGTTTTAATTTCTAATAATGTAAATATTGGTAGATACAGGCCACATAAACCAAGCTCATTAGGGTCTTCGATAATTTTTAAAGGCACAAGGAAATCCTGAGACCAAAAATGTCCTGACTTTGAAGTGATTACATGAAATTAGCTTTACAGTCATTTGTTAAAAGGTATGAGTTTTATGTACCACTATGATTGCTATATTTCACAATATAACTGCATATATGGTGGTGGGTTTATGTATATATACTACCAAATTAGAGATCTATTACGGTAGAAGCTTCATGGTTCAAGTTTTATATGTGTTAACATGTGTGGTTTGGGGAAGAAAAAAGGAATAGTTGTAATACCACCTTCTATAATGCACGTAAATGCTTTATAAACTGTAAACCCATTGAAGTCAAGTAGATTCCAACTCATAGCAACCCTATTGGACTGAGTAGAACTGTCACATAGGGTTTCCAAGGAGCAGATGGTGGATTCGAACTTCTAACCCTTTGGTTAGCAGCTGAATGCTTAACCACTGTGCCACCAGGGCTCCTTATAAACTGTAAAGCGATATGCAGATGTTAGCCACTATTATCGTTGCAGAGTGACAACTTATATATTAGTTCAAAAGTTTCCCGGTCTTAATGAACCTTTTACTAATGACTTTTTAACCGATTCTTGAGAATTCCTTAAACCATCATGCTTTCCTTTTTTATTTGACTTCCAAAGTACTTGAAGTTAAATTTGTTGCACAGTGTTAATGTGGGTTTGTTATGCATAATATTGTTATGTATTGCTTCTACTCCAAATAGTATTTTTTTTATTAACTTTTATTGAGCTTCAAGTGAACGTTTACAAATCAAGTCAGACTGTCACATATAAGTTTATATACACCTTACTCCGTACTCCCACTTGCTCTCCCTCCCCCTAATGAGTCAGCCCTTCCAGTCTCTCCTTTCATGACAATTTTGCCAGCTTCCAACTCTCTCTATCCTCCCATCCCCCCTCCAGACAGGAGATGCCAACACAGTCTCAAGTGTCCACCTGATATAATTAGCTCACTCTTCATCAGCATCTCTCTCCTACCCACTGTCCAGTCCCTTTCATGTCTGATGAGTTGTCTTCGGGAATGGTTCCTGTCCTGGGCCAACAGAAGGTTTGGGGACCATGACCGCCGGGATTCCTCTAGTCTCAGTCAGACCATTAAGTATGGTCTTTTTGTGAGAATTTGGGGTCTGCATCCCACTGATCTCCTGCTCCCTCAGGGGTTCTCAGTTGTGCTCCCTATCAGGGCACTCATCGATTGTGGCCGGGCACCAACTAGTTCTGGTCTCAGGATGATGTAGGTCTCTGGTTCATGTGGCCCTTTCTGTCTCTTGGGCTCTTAGTTATCGTGTGACCTTGGTGTTCTTCATTCTCCTTTGATCCAGGTGGGTTGAGACCAATTGATGCATCTTAGATGGCTGCTTGTTAGCATTTAAGACCCCAGACGCCACATTTCAAAGTGGGATGCAGAATGTTTTCTTAATAGAATTATTTTGCCAGTTGACTTAGAAGTCCCCTTAAACCATGGACCCCAAACCCCCGACCTTGCTCCGCTGACCTTTGAAGCATTCAGTTTATCCCGGAAACTTCTTTGCTTTCCAAATAGTATTTAATCTTCTCATATATCTTCCTTAAACTGCTTCAGCTTATATGTATTTTAACAACATTGTTAACGACCTCACATGCTTCCTGGAAAAAGAGGAAGGGGGAAATTATAAATAATAAAGAATATGAACAGAATGGGAGAAAAATGGCCCTTAATTGTCTTCATTCTAAAGGCTCTAAGACAACATTTGTGGCAATCACGTTTCCATCTTTCTGCAGCACATCACCCTCAGATAAATAAATAAAGCAGAGGACTCTCATTTCTAGTCAGTTGTCATAGCAACTTTTGACGATCTAGAGAAGAAAGAATTCTCCTATCTTAAGCCCTGACTCCAGAAGAGCTAAAAAGATACAAAGACTAAAAAGGACCTTAAGGGATGATTTGGAAGATTTGATGGAACTGGATATGATATTCAGAACTTTTCCCCTAAATGTAGGCATTTTTCCCCTGACACGTATTTTTATTTTCCCTTTAACATACAGATTTCTGAACTCAACAGTAATAAACTAGTCTACCATTTATCTATCACTTATGACATGCCAGACACATAGAATATTACATACTTTATCTTTTTTTGCAGTATTTCCAACAACACTAAGTGTGGTACTATTTCTTGCCCACATTTTAAAGATGAGGAAAGTGAAGTTTAGATAGTTTTAAGCAATTTAGCCAAAGTCACAGGATAAGTAAGCGCCCAATCTCTCAGTCTTCAACACAGGTGAGCACTTCTTAAAACATTCTCCACTCTTCTGGGTTTCCTCTTGCTTTATCGACCAAACACTTTGCTGGCTCCTTTGCTTCTGTGTGATCTGTAAATGTTGAAATGCCCAGAACTTGGACCTGAACGTCCTTCTCTATCCAGATAATCTCTTCCCTTTGAGTTCTGTGACTTTAGATGCCTCAATGATTCCCAAATGTATATCTCCAGCCCAGGTATCTCATGTGTATTTCAGACTGACATATGCAACTACTTGCTCAACACTTAGATATCTAATAGGTATTTCAAAGGTAATATTTTAGGCTGTGTTCTCTAGAGAAGCAAAAACAGTGATATGTGTCTAGAGAGGCAGAGAGAGATTTATCTCCCTCAAGGAAATGGTTCATGTGGTTGTAGAGCCTGGAAAGTCCCAATCCATGAGTCAGACATTAGGCTGGAAGCTTCTCCTGACTCATGTAGCTGCAGGGGCTGATGAACCCAAGATCAGCAGGTAAGGCAGCTGGCCACTGGCTCACAGGCTTTGGGGTCCGATGAATCCCAAAATCAGCAGGCCGCTGGCTCAAGTCCCAAGAACAGGAGGTCACATGATGACGAGCCAGATGCAGGATCCAGAGCAAGCAAGTAATGTTTGCCATAACATTAAGCATCACACATCATAAATCTAAGACAGAGTGCCTATCCTTCTTTCAACCTTCCCCATCTTAGTAAGTGAAAGCACTGCCTAACCAGATGCTCAATCCAAAATCCCTAAGAGTCATCCTTGATGTCTCCTTTACCCTCACCTTCGCGTTGCTAATTTAGAAACAAATATCAGATTTATCCACAGAATCTATCTTAAATCTCTCTACTTTTCTCCTCCATTGCTACCACTCTAGCGAAAGCTACCATCTTTTCCCTGCCCTGCTGATCAGTAATTTTCTAACTGAGCATCCTGCTTCCACCCTTCAAAGAATAGCCCGAATGAGCTTTGGAAAACTGTAAACCTCAGCTCATGCTAGCTTTAAAGCCTTCAATGGCCTCCCGTTGCTCTTAGAATAATGTCTGAACTTACTACGGCCTGGAAGACCCTATATGGCTCAGGCACCTGCTTCATGCTCCAGACTCATCCCTACCATTCTCCCCCTCCACCTTCCTGCTTTTGCCACAATGTCCCCCTTTCCTTCCCTCAAACACATCAAGCTCTTTTTTACCTCTGCGATTTTGCAGTTTAAACAGTAGAAACTGTCTCAGGCTTCCCTCAGCTCATCTTCCTGGGAAGAGAAGGAGGTAGGAAAGGGGAAGGAGAAGGGAGGGAAAGAGGAAGGAGAAAGAGAAAAAAGGGAAAAGTGACAATGCCAGGATCCTATCCCAGGGTTATTTTACTCCAAAACTATGTTCTTAACTATCTCCCTATATTTAGCTCTTCAAGATGTTTTCTAGCTATGTTATTTTGCTCTTTGTTTTAGACTGATGCCTGAATTCTCCAAGACCCTGAGTTTGAGATAGGGGTGAGAGGAGATGGGCTGTGATAGAATGGAAGGGCGAACATACCTTGTTGTTGTTAGGTACTGTCCAGTCGGTTCCCACTCATAGTGACTCTATGTACAACAGAATGAAACACTGCCTGGTCCTGCACCGTCCTCATAATTGTTGCTACGCTTGAGCTCATTGTTGCAGCCACTGTGTCAATCCATCTCATCTAGGTTCTTCCTCTTTTTTGCTGACTCTCTACCTTACCAAGCAGAACATACCTTATGATTCTGTAAATCTTTTTGGCTTTGGGTGGGTAAGGACAAAAAAAAGCAGTTTTTACTCCTGCACAAATAAGGGTTAAATTCCTTGAAAGAAGAACCCAACGTATCCCCATCACATCCTTCCTCATCAAATTCCCAAGGCCCTTATGTAGTTGTTTTCAAGCAAAGAACATCGTTGTAAAATGTTTACTTTGGGGGTAGAATCCACACCAATACCAGCTCTCATCCTCACTCTTCAATCATTGGTGAAAACCTCAGTCAACACCCTCCCCCTCTCCCTTCTTTGTCTTGCTAATCATGAGCTTGTTTTGAGCAACATTTTTCAGGAAGTTGTAGCAGGTAGTGGCTCCATCCACTGAAATGGCCCAAGCTAGCCTTGAAGGATGCACGATTAAAGAGATCATGTCCTTCAACCAACCCCTGGACTGGCTGTCGCCGGGAAGAGCGATATTTCCCAGCCCATGATTTCACCTGATTCCATTTGAAAAGCGAGGGGTCCCACTACACGGACATCCGACGGAAGATGATTTAATATCGCGACCTCCAAATATGGGCATGGGAGGGCTAAGGACAGAGAGTTTTGGGCACCAAACCCAACCCCCAAGGCCACTGGAAACAAAAAGCTCCCCAGCCCCCTCAGACAGCACGTGGCCTTATGGTCGCTAGACCCAGCATTGCTCCTTGTCTGTGCAGACAGTACATTTCCACTTTCTGTTTCCCTTGCAACTGGTGGTGTGATGTTCCATATATTAATCAGCGAATAGGACAGGGCAAGAACACTTGTTCAGTTACAGATTTTGCCAACTCTGGCCAGGACTTACTGACTCCGAAACTTGAGTGGTGAGTATCCGGACCCCTGCAACCCCTTAAGGCTTGCCTTGACCTGTTTTGGTCGGTAAGGAGTTTGGGGTGGCCACCGTGATCCCCGCTCCAGGACAAGGTCCTCCGGCTCCCCACCTCCGCTGGGAAACACAAACTGGAAGCTGGGTGGGTAAGCGCGTGGGACAAGGTTGTTCCACTGGTCTTCTGAGAGAGGTTAAAATTCCCCTTGAGGGGGGTTACAGTACCCCCGGGGAGCTAGGCAAAGAAGAGAGTGGCAACAGCGCAGTCCTAAGACCTGATCCCAAGGGCTGTAAAATGAGGGAAATGGGGGTCGTGGCCCCTGGAACCCATCCTCAGCCTAGCTGGGGCCCCTCGCCCCATCTGAAAACAAGGGTCACTCTGCCATTGGCGACAATCTTTGTCCATCTGTGATCACCCAAGGTTAATCGGTAGTTGATAGAGGGTATTTAAGTCCCTCACAGGTTGCCCTGCCAACACAACGATTTTTTTTCAGAGCACTCTTTTCCTCTTTCCCTTTCTATCTCTGCTCTCCAGCAGCAGAAAACGGGTAATTTAATTTATGATCATTGATTTTGGTTAAGTCCTGGTTTTGGTGTGGGTTCAGGTTTTGGTTTTTGGTTTAGAGGACATCCTTTTTGCATTGTTATTCTTTGTCTGTCTGGTGGGCGCTCCTCTAGGTTGGAGGGGCTTCCTTCTGTCTAAATGCATTTAAAACTTGTGTTCTTTGTGTGTCTTCGTGTGAGTGTGTAGGTATTAAAAAAAAAAAAATAGGAACAGGAAAAATCCTAAAAACATTCCAAAGTGTTCACTCTTAAGGTGTACTTCAGAGAATTGACATAAATTCAGTTGTGATCATGGGAAAAAGAGAAAGTCCACTGTGCTGTCGACAGGGTCAGCGATGAACAACCCTTACAACTCCAGCAGCGTGCAAGGCTGGATCTGTGCCAGGTGGGGGGTGAGGGGAGGGTGGAGAATTAACCAGGGAAGGCAGTTCAAATGTCCTGGGAATTTTCCCTTGCCACTGCCTCATATGAGGGGAGGGGGGATACCCTATGGAGGGATAAATGTGGTCCTGGGTGCTGCAAAGCCAGAACAGAGCCACCAGAGAGGGCTAGCCCCCGGCCAGTATTCCCTCCACCAAGCAACTCCAGTGCTGAATAGGGAGGGGCCAGGTTCCCTTTAGTTCAGCGGACCTGATTAACTGGAAGAATAGCACCTCAGGATGTCGAGAGAAACCAAAGAAATTGTATGAACTGTTTACTGCAAGCTTTATCTCTTTTGATTGCACCTGGGCAGGCTGTCAATCTCTCTTAAGTACCTTCCTCCCCCCGGAAGAGAAAAAGATGGTCCTAGACAAGGCCGGAGAAGAAGCCCAGAGGTGACATGATGCTTGATGGACCAGAAATGTGGTCGATGACATCTTCCACCTTCAAGACCCCACTGGGACCACAATCACACAGTGGAATATGGTAGGCTTACCTGATATCAGGACTGTCTTTTAGTGGGCCTTAAATGTAGTGTCTAAGCTCTTAGACTGGAACAAAGCACATGAAATTAACCAGTGTAAAGATGAGGACGCTGCAACCTTCCTCGAAAGAGTTATGGAGCCTTTAGACAACAGACTGATCAAGATCCAAAGGACCCAACAAATGTTCACATGGTTAGTAATATTTTTATAAGACAGTGTGCCCCAGACACTAGAAACCAACTTCACAAGACAGAGGGAAGAGTAACAGCAGCAACAGTACAGAAATGGTATAGGCTGCCTAGGAGGAAAAGACCTGCAGACCCTAGTGAGGCCCGGGCCTGACCCCTGCTGTGAGAGAACTAGTGTGCGTATTGTGAGCAGAAGGGTCACTGGTAAAGAGAGTGTCCCGAGAGAGTGTGTACCGAGTAACTCAATACCAGACCTCTCTAGTCAGTAATCCCAGAGCATCGGTCCAATCTGTTGCCGCTCCAGATTCAGCCACCCCTCTTCCCACTCTGTCCTTGAGAGACTCTGTCCACGTGACTGTGTCCATGCCAGCTGTCCAGACCCACGAAATCAACCTCTAAGAGACACCGGTTTAGAGATCTTCAGAGGTGGGAGTAGCTTCATCGAGGGTGGCCAGAGGAGAGTGGGCAACGCAGTTGTCAGCTACAATGAGGTCCTCCAGGCAAACGCTCTCCCAAATGGAACCTCAGCCCAAAAAGCTGAGCTGGTTGTGGTGATCCAGCCCTTGCGGCTGGCCAAGTCCAAGACAGTGACCATTTATATAGATTTGGAGTACGTGTTGTCAGTTTTGCACGTATATGGGACTTTGTGGAAGCAAAGAGAGCTTTTAAATTGGGTCAGTAAAGAAATCAAACATGGCCAACAGATTTTACAACTCCTTGAGGCGGTGTCACTCTCCACCGCTCCAGCTGTGGTGCACTGCAAAAGACATCAACAAGAAGGTACAGTAGTGGCCCAAGGCCACCAAAGGGCTGACTTAGAAGCCAAGCGAGCAGTGAGAACTGTGACCCCAATAGTAGTAACTGATTCTAGCTTGCCGTAAGCTACAGAAGGCCTTTATAGTTGCAAAAATAGACGCTGGACAGGGAAGAAACAACTGATGAGGCTTAGAGGAGTAAAAGGGTAGAGAGTAAGAAGAATGAAGAGAACACAAAAAAGGTGAGAAGGCAGTAGAAAGGTAGAGAAGACAGGGAGGGATGACTCCAGACTGGACTGTCCTGGGTTTCCAGGAAAAACCTAAATGTAAATATATTGATTTATTCTGCTAGTAGATCAGGTTTTAGAGTTTTGTAAGCAGCTGGCTCTGCACCACATGTCACTCTGTATGGCCCCTCTCAATATTAAAGCCCACTACTTATCAAAAAAAAAAAAAAGAGAGAGAGAGAGACAACAAGATCTTCTTGGCAGCGTAAGAGAAGACTAAGCACCAGGAATACGTTCTGGGAAAAGATTGCAAGAAAAAGGTAAACTGGACTATTGAAGCCCTCCAGGCCAAACCTTGCAAGGAGACCTAATTAGCATGGGCTAAGAACCTTCCCTTGGCTTTGTTCAGGACTGGGGTTGCACCTTAAACCAAACTTAAGCCTTTTTGAGCTTATGTATGGGTGTCCGCTCCTCCGTAACTTGTGGGAGGGCTTCATTTCTCTGGGTCCTGAAGATACCTCGGAGGCTAGAGAAACGCACAAAGCTAGCTTGCTGTTAAACAGTATATGTATTCTGTGGCAGGGATGCTTGACTGTCTTTACAGGTACACGATGTGACAGACTCTTGCACAACCTGAAGTCTCGCTCTCCATGTCAAGACCTGGAGCAGTACAGACCCGGCAAGAGAACAAACCCCCGACACCGCAACCAAGATCGCCAAAAAGGGAGCGTGGATCCATAACTCTCGCATCAAGCCAGCTCCTGCTCACGACCAAAAGCCCTGCAGAACAGTAAGAATTGGCAAGACAGTAATAATTGAAAAAAATCAGCTTTCAGAAGATTTAAAGTGATAGATAATTGTGCCAGTTGATTGTCATCCCCTGGCAATTGTGCAGGTTGTTATTCATGACTCTGTTCAAGTTTACCACCTATATGCGGCCTTATATCTTGCTTGTTTATTTTCTGTTTCTCTAGAAGAAAAACAGGGCCCCCAGAATGGCAAGACAATTATCTCGTAAACACCTCAAACACTCTCCACTTAAAAGATCACTGGGCCTGCTCCCCGCCCCCCGCCACCAGAACTAAAGACAATGTAGAGGCAGTCCCACTCCAGGTGCCCCCACCTACTAAAAACACCACTAGATTCCCCCTGTGATGGGTCTCCCCCTGGGCCCATCTTTCATTAACTACAATAGAGATTTGTCCAACAGACTATCCAGGGTCTCACTGACTCCATTGCTAAAACCCCAGACAATTAGAATGAGACGACTTAACTCCAGACTAATCTGACCGACCAAGTCCATTACATGGGGATGTCTACTGAGAGAAGATATCTAAGAATTTCCCAAGAGCTTTTTTTTTAATAATTGTTATTGTTCTTTAAGTGAAAGTTTACAAATCAAGTCAGTCTCTCACACAAAAACCCATATACACCTTGCTACACACTCCCAATTACTCCCCCTCTAATGAGACAGCCTGCTTTCTCCCTTTTCGTGTCCTTTTCGCCAGCTTCTAACCGCCTCCACCCTCTCGTCTCCCCTCCAGGCAGGAGATGCCAACATAGTCTCAAGTGTCCACCTGATCCAAGAAGCTCACTCCTCACCAGCATCCCTCCCCAACCCATTGTCCAGTCCAATCCATGTCTGAAGAGTTGGCTTCGGGAATGGTTCCTGTTCTGGGGTCTGGGGGCCATGACCACCGGGGTCCTTCTAGTCTCAGTCAGACCATTATGTCTGGTTTTATGAGAATTTGGGGTCTGCATCCCACTGTTCCTCTGCTCCCTCAGGGCTTCTTTGTTGTGTTCCCTGTCAGGGTTCCCAAGAACTTTTTATTTGCTCTTTGACTATTGCTTGCACAACCGCATGGGGCCTACAGCCCAGGGCACACTCATTTACCTCTGAAACACATTTACAACGCCATAAGAAAAAAATAGCAAAGCCCTGAGAGCCGCGTGTGCCGACCCGGGCTTTGTGGTCCCCTGGCCTCAAACTTGTAGAGCGGCATTTGGCTCGAACGAGCTGGTGCCACCCTTGGTGGCTGTGCCATCACTGAATCTTTGCGTGCCCCTGGTAAATGTTTCTGAGTGTGGTTTCTGGCTCATGCCTAGGTGACCGCAGCCCGGCTTGTCGTTGTCCTGGCTGTGGCTAGACAGCTCCTTACATCGGCCCTGTCATAACCACAGGTCAATGTTCCCTAGGATTTTTGTTTCTCTCAGGCACCAGTGTCTACATGTATTGGGCCTCCAGGCAAGCCTCAGGTTGTAGACTAAAGAGGGCACTGGGTTTAATCCTAACTGGGACAGGTGCAGTAATAGGGCTCCTGGCCCCTCGTTGAAGACTTGAGTCCTTCCATAATAAATGGCTGCACAAGTTCAACCAAGGCCCAACTTCACAAGATATCTGAGATATAGTAAAGGCAGCAATCCTGAACTTAACACAGTGTTTTCCCTTTCTAAGATCTTTGGCCACGGTCATCCTGCTGCTTGTATTCAGGCCTTGTTTGTTTGACCTTTTAGTAAAGTTTGTGTCTTCCAGCCTTCAAAAGTTCCACCTTCAGATGATGCTGCGACAGGAATATCACCCCATCTCCCCCAAACAGGTTTCAGCTAGAGCCGAGTTATATGCCAGCGCCCCTAGCTAGCAGGAAGAAGCTACAGAAGATGAAACCTCCACCCCAATCCCCTTTTAAAGATTAAAAGGAACCTATTAGAGGAGGGATCGAAAACCCCAATCAATACTCTCCCCCCCACTTCTTTGTCTTGCTAACCATGAGCTTGTTTTGAGCAACATTTTCCAGGAAGTCGCAGCCAGTAGTGACTCCATCCATTGAATTGGCCCAAGCTACGCCTTGAAGCACGTGCAGATTGAAGAGACCATGTCCTTCAACCGACCCCAGACCCAATTGTCATCGGAAAGAACTATGTTTCCCAGCCCATGATTTCACCTGATTCCATTTGAAAAGCGAGGGGTCCCCTTACACGGACTTCCAACAGAAGATGATTTAATATCGGGACCTCCAAATACGGGCATGGGAGGGCTAAGGACACAGAGTTCCGAGTACCAAACCCAACCACCGAGGCCACTGGGAACAAAAAGATCCCCAGCCCCCTCAGATGGCTAGCACGGGGCCTTATGGTCACTAGACCCTGCATTGCTCCTTGTCTGTGCAGACAGTACATTTCCACTTTCTGTTTCCCTTGCAACTGGTGGTATGGCGTCCGTCTTATTTCGACTGGCTGACAGGACGGGGCAAGAACCCTCATTCGGTTATATTGGCACTGAAATTGGATCTAAACACCTTATGAGGAAGGAGGGCACAGGATACCACGACTTGAAGCATTAGGGGGCAAAGAGTAGCGTGAGGAAATGAGTGGATACCTCTTACAGCTGCTTCTTCATGCCAGCCCAAAACTGGTTGGGGAGTCCAGGCAATTGCTGGGAGAAGGAATAGGAAAGAGATGATGCAAGGATTTTTTTCCACGTGGAATACAGTTCTGATTTATATACATTTCCAAAAGGCTTGAATCTCAAATATCTCACTCTACTTCTGGCACCAAAAAATAGCATGCTAAGGCCTGAGAGAAATAAATTGTTATAGTTTGCATGTTAGCTGGCTTCAGTAGGCTTGGCTCCTGAGCGTTTTAAATGTCAAGGATTTTAGCATTAAAACACTTAGCTTTCAACACTTTGGAAACTCGCATGCTAATGTTTTTGTTTTGTAATTTAACAATTCTTTGGCTGCAGTCTTTCCTCTTTGAAACACTTAAAATCCTAATAAGTGAAAAACTCACAGGGGGTGTGGAGAGTTTGGGCCATAATGAGGGACTGAAAGTGGCAATTTTACTCTTGACCTTGGGGTTGACTTGCTGTGACCTTGTGAAGATCACTTATCTTCCTGCGGTTTCAGATTTTTTTTTTTTATAAAACAAAATATAATACGGATATTACTTCTGACATTGTTGGAGAAAATGGGCAAGCCTAGTGTGGTTATTTGCAGACATATTCACATCATATCCTATTATGTAAATGCTTTTTTTTAATTTTTAAACATCTTTCTAATTCTGTACTGTATGATTTCTAAGTTTCATACAGTGAACACAAAATTTAATTTGATAGTTTATCAAAATCTAATATATCTCTGGTTTCCTTTATGTTATTAGAGTGAAAGAGCCTTGGTAAACTCAGAATAATAAAATCTCCAGACTTAATTTTGTCTTTTCTTCTTATGCACAGAACCATACCTCATGACTCTGAAAAGTTCTCATCTGATTGGTTCACTTTCATGCCTCTGACTTTGAATCTACAAATACCACACTTCTATGTGAAAAGGAATTTTATGTAAGAAGAAATACAGGCAGCAAAAGCATAAAAAAATATATACTCTTTCTGGTAAACGTAGAATGCAAAGTAAATTTAGACCATTTTTCCACCTAGCCATTTGGCAAAATATTAAAATTTGCAAATATTAAAAAAATTAAGCTGTCAGTGTTAGCTATGATGTAAAGAAACACATTTATGTACTACTAACCAAAAAGAAAAAAGAAATTAAACCTATTGCTATTGAGTCAATTCCAACTGGTGGCAATCCCATGAGAGTTGAACTGCTTCGTAGAGCTTTCTTGGCCGTAATCTTTACAGAAGCAGATCACCAGGTCTTTCTTTCGTGTGGCAACTGGGTGAGTTTGAACTGCCAACCCTTAGGTTAGTAGATGATTGCAAACCATTTGCACTACCCAGGAAAATAGCTGCTTTATGATAGTTCCATGAAACCTCCAAGACGAAGTTGATCAAAGCCATGTGTGTAGGTAGATAGGGCTGGAAAGGGCAAACAATCTGCCTGTGATCCTGCCTTGGTGAGTCGGCTTGTGGGATTACACCACCTAGCAAGTGGTGTAGTGGTTAAGAGCTATGGCTGCTAACCAAAAGGTCAGCAGTTCAAATCCACCAGGTGATCCTTGGAAACTGTACTGGGCAGTTCTACTCTGTCCTTTAGGGTCGCTATGAATAAGAATAGACCCGACAGAAATGGGCAATGGGTTTGCAAGGCAAGTCTGAAGCTGCCTCATGAACTGGTCTCTGTAATCATTCACTTTTAGGAGTATGTGCTATGTGTATATACATGACTCTGTGAGAGATGAAACAGATATGGATCCTGTCCTAATTAGAGTCCAATAGCAGAGATTGTTTTTAAATGTACACAATATTCATCCAAAATCTTATGAGTCCTGTGTGTGTGAATGGCACTCTCTTCTTTTGAGAAAATTTCTCCCTCCTACTCTAACCATGTGGTTCCAGCCACAGCTACCAAGTTCTTCATGATCCAAAGCCCCTGCCCTTATCCAATTAGTCCTGGGTGGGCACCTGACCTAAGCTGTGCCTATACTGGAAACCCTGGTGGTGTAGTGGTTAAGTGCTATGGCTGCTAACCAAAGGACCAGCAGTTCGAATCCACCAGGTGCTCCTTGGAAACTCTGGAAACCCTATAGGGTCGCTATGAGTTGGAATTGACTTGATGGCGCTGGGTTTGGTTTTGGTTTTTTTTATCGTGGTACTCCTACCTCACCAGACACAGTTGAAGAATGGATCAGTAAAAGTTCTACTCTAGAATTTTTTTAACTGAAGGTAGAAAAAAGAGTTGCTTCCTACAGTTTGAAACTGAGAACTTACCAATGGTAGTAAAGTTAAGGAAACAAGTTGGTAGTGAGAGAAAATAATGCCAATATTCAAAAAGAGATATAGTGAAGGTAATTATAGACTCATGGCCCTGTTTGAGACTGGATCCAACTATTCCTGAGACCCAGCTGTATTTCCTCCCTTTGCCAATTTGGTTGTACAACCCTTCCTTCAATTATCTGATCTATACCAGTATCTTTTCTAATAAATTGCCCCTTTGCGTTAGCTTTTTGAGTTAGTGTTGTTACTTGCAATTAAGAATCTTATTAATTGGCCAAGTCAGAAACCTGCTATTATCTTTGACTTCTTTCTCTCACCTCTCACTGACAATCAGTCACCAAGTTTAGTTTATACTCCCTCAGTACCTCTTCAGTCCAGCCACTTCAGCCACCTCTCTCCATCTTCACTGTTGTTACCTTAGTTCAGGTCACCCCTCCCCCTTTTTTATAACAGCCTCTAAATGTCGCCTCATTCATTCATGCATTGATTTAGTCAATAAACAAGTATTGAGTGCTCAGTATATGCCAAGCACATTTTCAGGTACTGGAGAGATAAGCAGTTGTCCTGGCATGGACCAGTAACTTGAAATTTGCCTCTAAAATTGCAGGATGCTGAGAGACCAAAGAAAGAGGCAGGCAACTCCAATGTGGTGGCAAAAGAGTTTATTAGGGAGGCTTACATATGAAGCGAAGTCCTGGGCAGCCACAGAACAAAAGTGGGAGGGCAGAGAGAAGGCAGAGGCTTCATAGTGGTGGTGGACAATACTGGCTACAAGCCAGTGGTTTACGTAAGAATGATTCAGCAAACGGTAGTGAACTAGTGGACCACATGAGAGCACTCATGTTTGGCCTTGTAAAGCCTGTTTCCCCTTCAGCAGTGAACAAAACCAAGCCCCTGCCCTCACTGGGACGCTATTCCTGTGGAAGGATACCATTAACATACACATGTTGTTGTTCACGGGTGCTGTCAAGTTGGTTTTGACTCAGAGCACATGTGACAGAGTAGAACTGCCCCACAGGGTTTTCTAGGCTGTAATATTTACAGGAGCAGGTTGCCAGGCCTTCCTCCAGTGGAGCTGCTGGGTGGGTTTGTAACTAAGTGCTTAACCATTGTGCCACCAATGCATAACATAATGTCTAGTAGTGCTAAGTACCATGAAGTATCTGTGGTTGAATGTTACAGCAATGGTCCCCAAAGAATCATGCCTCCTTGTATCCACATTCTTGGGTAGTCCCCTCCTACACTGCCTCTGGCTCAACTATATGACATGCTTTAGCCAATGTGCTATTACCAAATGTTGTATAAGCAGGAGCTTGAACAGTGCTTGTCCATAAGAATTGTTTTCTCTTGCCTCTGAGAACCCTAGGACTCCCACCATGTGAACAAACCCCTGATTGTCCCACCCATTTCAGCTGTCCCATCTAAAATCCCACACATATGAGATCTAGACCATCCAGGCACATCCAAGCCAGCCCAGGTCAGAAGGACTGCCCAGCCAACCCACGGAATGGTAAAAAATAATAAATGTTGTTTTAAACCACTAGGTTTGGGGATGTTTTGTTACATAGCAGAAGCTAACAGAGCATTATAACGAAAGAGTGTAATGAGGAGTTGCTACTTAAGTGGGGGTAATCAGAAAAGCCCTCTCTGAGGAGATGACATCTCAGCAGAGAACTGAATGAAAAGAGGGCTGATCCATTGCCTATATGAGGAAACAACATTTCAGATGGAGGCAAGAGCATTCCAGGCAGAGTGAACAGCAGGTACAGTAGCTTTGACTCTGCTTTGGCATGACTGAACAATAGTAAGTTGGTCACAATGGCTTGGGTTTACTGTTCAAGGAGGGAAAGAGTGTTAAGAAATGAGGCCAAAGAGGCAGTGGGATCAGTCATAGGCTGCCATAGCAAACAATGCTGAAATTAATAACTTTCTACAGATACAATTTTGTGTGTGATGTTATAGCTATAGGGTAACTTCATAGAAATTACATGGCTATGTCAAAACGTTTGTGCTTTTGGTGTTCAGATAGGTATTGTCAGATTGCCTTCAGTCAAGGTTGTGGCAAGTTACCATCCCGCTGGCAATGTCTTACTTGTAATTATCAAATAGTGTCTCATCAAATTCTTTAGTCTTTCCAATCTGATATGTGAAAAAATGGTTTTAATATACATGTCTCTTATTATGAATGAAGTTGAGCAATTATTCATGTTTCAGAGTCATTGGTATTTCCTTTCTGTGAGTTGCCTATTTATCTTCTTTGCCTATTTTTCTACAGGGTTGTCAGCCTTTTTATAGTTCTTTATATACAAGAGAAATTAGGCTTTGTCTGTGATTGAGTCACATTTTGAAAGAATCACCCTTGCTGTTGTCTGGAATATACTGAAGAGGGTAAGAGTGGCAGTAGGGGGACCCACTAGGAGGCTAGTGTAGTATTCCAGATGAAAAAAAGATGGTGGCTGGAGCTATGGTCATCAAGGGAGAAATGGTCTGATTGAGTATAGTATGATAATAATATCTAATATTTATTGAAGGTTACTCTGCATTAGGCACTGCAATAATGGTTTTACAGGCATTTTCTTATTTTACATTTCCAATAGTTCTATGAAAAAAAATAAAAAAAATTTTTTTTTTTTTGAGGGAGGTGCTATTTTCTCCCATTTATAAAAGCAGGTTAAGTGGGCTTGACTCCAAAGTCCAGGCATTTATCCATGATACTACACTCTCTACAGCTATAGTCCCACAATCCATTCTCCTCTATGTAACTAAAGTGACCTTTCTACAATGCAACCTATTCTTATCACTCCCTGGCTTGAACACTCTTGAGTGGTTCCCCAAACCTTAGTCATTCAGAGCATGCACAGCTTTCAAGATCTGGCCCTGGTTTACCGTTGCCAGTCTTCCTTCCAGCAGTCACGGGACTGCTCACGTTTGGGAACCCACAGAGTACCACCCCACCTTCAGATCCAGGCAGTGACCTCTGACCAGAACATCCTTCCCACTTCCCTCTTCCTTCCACAGACTAAGTCCCACTGGCCTTTCTGTATCAGCTTAGACATTAGCTTCTCTGGGAAGCTTTACACGGGATCTACCTCCTCCAAGAAAAAAAACCAATACTGGCTAAGGTGGCCTTTCTATGTTCTCCCAAAGCAGCCTGCACTCTCCCCATCACAGTCCTCATCATGCTGCAGTGTGGTTACTTATTTTCTTGTCTGACTCCACTAGCTCCCCTACAATCCCTCCCAGCTGAACCATAAGACCATTTTATAGACAGAAGCAATGTTTGTTTTTTCTTATGTATTTTTATACAGTGATATAAATGGGTAAAGAGATTTATATTGCTGACATATCACAGTATAAAAAGGTATACTCTGAAAAGCCTCTCTCCTCTCCCCACCCACCACCATTCCCCACTCACTTAGTTTTCATTCTCTGCAAGTAGATGATGTATTTTCTGCTTATCCTTCTGAAAAATGTTTATGCATATTAAAGGCTATATTTCAACATTTCACACACATGGAGCATAATATACACACTTTTCTGTACCTTTTTTCACTTAGTATATATTGGAGATCTTTCCATATCAAAGCAGAAAGAGTTTTGTGTGTATGTGTGTTGTGCATGTGTGTGCGTGAATCATCTTTTGTTCCTGATTATGTTCCGCATTGCCTCAGCACAGGGTCTGGCACATGGTAAGGGTTTAAGAAGACTGTTGAATTAACTTACAACACAGGAGATAGATAATAAGTGCCAAGGATAGCCAAATAACTAATAAGCATACACTCAGCATCATTATTCAGCTGTCATATGCAAATTAAAATTCCAGTGAGATTTTACTACCCACCCACCAGAATGGCTAAAATAAACAAAATGAAACCTTTGGCAATACCAATTGTTAGAAAGAGTGTGAAGCAACTGGACCTCTCATGCATTGTTGGCGAGAATGTAGATTGATACAGCCACTTTGGAAAACTCTTTGATAATATTTACTAAAGCTGAACATACACATAACCTATGACATTTCAAGGAAACTCTGGTGGCGTAGTGGTTAAGTGCTACAGTTTCTAACCAAAAGGTCGGCAGTTAGAATCCACCAGGCGCTCCTTGGAAACTCTATGGGGCAGTTCTACTCTGTCCTATAGGGTCTCCATGCGTAGGAATCAACTTAATAGCAATGGGTTTTTTTTTTTTTTATGCCAGCAACAGAGTAGTTCCAGGAAAAGATCCAACAGAAAGGCTACATATGTCCACAAAAAGACACATGCAAGTATGCAGTGAAGGCTTAACCTTGCCCAAAGAAAGAGACACAGAGAATTACATGGAGTTTCTGGGTGCTGCAAATGGTTAATGTGCTTGACTGCTAACTGAAACATTAAAAGATTGAGTTTACCCAAAGACACTTAAGAATAAAGGCCTGGCTATCTACTTCTGAAAAATCAGCCACTGAAAACCCTATAGAGCACAGTCCCACTCTGATACACATGGAGTCACTATGAGTCGGAATCAACTCGTCAGCAACTGGTTTATGGACATGTTACATAACTTGATTGTGGTGGTAGTTACACAACTGAATGTGTTCGTTAAAACTCAGAACAGTACACTAAAAAAGGTGAATTTTACTGTATACAAATAACCCTCAATATACCTGACTAAGAATATATTTACAAATCTTTAAAGTTTACTTAAAAATGATGATAAGTGCCACAGGAGGTGTAATGAGGAAGCACGGAATATGGAAATTTCATATTTAAGCTGAGCCTGGAATATGAACACTATCTGGGCAGTTACACTTGAAGAACTAATTTCCAAACCCAGAAGCATGGGAGAAAGTATCAGAAAGAACACAGTTTCTGCACTTTTGCCAAAGCACCTCCCTCAGAGCCATAAACCAGCTAGAATCTAAGAGTAGCTCAGCCAAGCTGTCAGGGCACAACACTCTTGGCAGAGAGGCACACTGCCTCTACTTAAGACAAACTTCCATTCCCAGGACACACAGGGCTTAGAGAATAAGAATCGTCAGATCTTCTGGGGGTTTCAAAACCTCCTGCACAATGTTTGTCTATTCGGAGTATGAAGGCATGACCCACTAATAATAAAAGCTAGCATTTGTATCCATCGACTGGAGTGTGACTTAAAACAATAGGCCCTGTTCTAAATTATATGTGTATACATTTTGTTGCTCTCTATATACGTATATCATTTATTATACATGATTGTGATTTAGATGAAAGTTTACAGCCCAAGTTAGTTTCTTATTCAAAAATTTATAGAGAAATTGTTTTGTGATATTGGTTGTAATCCTTGCAATGTGACATTATTCTCCTTTCCACCCCAGGTTCCCTGTGTCCATTCGTCCAGTTTTCCTGTCCCTTCCTGTCTTCTTATCTTGCTTTTGGGCAGAAGTTGCTCATTTGGTCTAGTATATTTGACTGAACTAAGAAATTCGTCCCACACATATGTCAGTGTTTGTTTTGTAGGCCTGTCTAATCTTTGGCTGAAAAATGGGCTTCAGGAATGGCTTTAGTTATGAGTTAGCAGGATGTCTGGAGGCCACAGTCTCAGGGGTTCCTCCAGTTTCTGTCAGACCAGTAAGTCTGGTCTTTTTTTCATGAATTTTAATTTTGTTCTACATTTTTCTGCCACTCTGTCTGGAACCTTCTATTGTGATCCCTGCTGGGCACCATCTAGTTCTTCTGGGCTCAGGCTGGTAGAGACTATGCTTCATGTGGTCCTTCAGTCCTTTGGGCTACTATTTTCCTTGTGTCTTTAGTTTTCTTCATTCTCCTTTGCTCTAAACATAATGAGACCAATAGATGTATTTTAAATGGGTGCTTGCAAGCTTTTAAGACTCCAGGCGCTACTCACTAAAGTAGAATGTAGAACATTTCCTTTATGAACTATGTTATGGCAATTGTGCTAGATGTCCCCAGAGGCTTTGGTTCCCAGCTCTCAGCCCCAGCAGCTTGGTCCCTCAAGGTGTTTGAATGTGTCTAGGATGCTTCTATGACTTTGCGTTGGTCAAGTTGTGTTGACTTCCACTGTATTGTGTGTTGTTTTTCCCTTTACCAAAGTTGACACTTGTCTACTATCTAGTTAGTGGTTTCTCCTCCCCATCCCTCCCCTCCTTTGTAACCATCAAAGATTATTTTTTTCTGTATGAAAACCTTTTCTTGAGTTTTTATAATAGTGGTCTCATACAATGTTTGTACTTTTGTGATCAACTTATTTCACTCAGCATAATGCCCTCCAGATTCATCCATGTTGTGAGATGTTTTGCAGATTCGTCATTGTTCTTTATCGTTGCATAGTGTTCCATTGTGTGTATGTACAATAGTTTGTTTATCCATTCATCTGTTGATAGGCACTTAGATTCTTTCCATATTTTTGCTATTGTGAATAATGTTGCAGTGAACATGGGTGTGCATATATCTATTCATGTGACAGCTCTTATTTCTCTAGGATATATTCCTAGAAGTAAGATTGCTGGATCATATGGTATTTCTATTTCTATCTCTTTAAGGAGGCACCATATCATTTCCCATAGTGGTTGTACCGTTTTACATTCCTACGAGCAGTGCATAAAAGTTACAATCTCCCCGCAACGTCTCCAACATTTATTATTTTTTATTTTTTTGATTAGTGCCATATTGTCAGGGTGAGGTGATATCTCATTGTATTTTTGATTTACATTTCTCCAGTGCTAATGATCATGAGCATTTCTTCATGTCCCAGTCTGTAGGTTCTCTGTTTATCATGATGTTACTTATTGGTCCAGTTGTGAGGATTTTTATTTTCTTTATCTTGGAGTATAATTCATACTGAAGGCTGTTATTTTTGATCTTCATCAGTAAGTGCTTCAAGTCCTCTTCATTTAAAGCAAGCAAGGTTGTGTCACATGCATATTACAGGTTGCTAATGAGCCTTCCTTCAATGCTGATGCCCCGTTCTTCTTCATATAGTTCAGCTTCTCAGATTAATTGCTCAGCATACAGGTTGAAAAGTATGGTGAAAGGATACAAACCTGACGCACACCCTTCCTGATTTTAAACTACGTAGTAAATTTTTTTTTTTTTAGTAAACCCTAGTGGCGTAATGGGTAAGTGCTATGGCTGCTAACCAAAAGGTCGGCAGTTCGAATTTGCCAGGTGCTCCTTGGAAACTCTATGGGGCAGTTCTACTCTGTCTTACAGGGTCGCTGTGAGTTGGGATCGACTCGACGGCAGTTTTTTTTTTTTTTTACTATCCCATTGTTCTTTTTTTTTTTTATTGTTCTGTTCGAATGACTGTCTCTTGGTCTACGTACGCGTTCCACATGAGCAAAATAAAGTGCTCTGGAATTCTCATTCTTCCCAATGTTATCCATAATTTGTTATGAGCCACACAGTTGAATACCTTTGCATAATCAATAAAATACAGGTAAGCATCATTCTGGTATTCTCTGCTTTTAGCCAAGATACATCTTACGTAAGCAATCATAGCCTTCATTCTATGTCCTCTAGTGAATCTGGTTTGAATTTCTGGCAGTATGTGTGTGTGTGTGTGTGTGTGTGTGTGTGTGTGTGTGTGTGTATTTATGAAAACCCTGGTGGCATGGTGGTTAAGTGCTACAGCTGCTGACCAAGAGGTCGGCAGTTCAGATCCGCCAGGTGCTCCTTGGAAACTCTATCAGGCAGTTCCACTCTGTCCTATAGGGCTGCTATGAGTAGGAATTGACTTGACAGCAGTGGGTATATATACATACATGCATATATATATATATATATATATATATATATATATAATCCGTAATCCTCACAAGACAGAATCTTACGAGGTAGGCAATTTTATTATCAATCCCATTTTACAGGCAGGTAACTAAAGCACAGAGAGGTTAAGAAACTCGTTTAAGAGCACACAATTAATAAGCGATAGAGCTAGAATTCAAACCTGAGCAGTCTGGCTCCAGAGTTCATGATCCTAACCACTATGTTTTATTCCCTCTCCATGTACAGTTGGGGAGTGTCTAGTATGCCCTAATGACTTTCAAAGCATAGATTGCATCTCATTAGTGAATAAGGAGAACAGTTGTATGGGTTGTGACCAGCATTTAGAAAATGGAATAGTATGGAATGGAATGGAATGCAGTGGAAAATATGACAGTGCATTCTATATAGGTGGGATAAATATTATTTTGTGAAACTTTTTCAGTGTGTGTATATGTGTGTGAATGTGTTGTGTTACATTTATAAGTACTAGGTCACTATAGTTTCCAGGCTAAGACAGACTAGGAGGAAGGACCCAGAAGTCTACTTCTGAAAAGCATTGGCCAGTGAAAACCTTCTGAATAGCCGTGGAGCACTGTCCGATACAGTGCCAGAAGATGAGACCCCCAGGTTTGAAGGCACTCAAAAGAAGACTGATGAAGAGCTGCCTCCTCAAAGTACAGTCGACCTTAATGATGCAGGTGGAGTAAAGCTTTCGGGACCTTCATTCGCTGATGTGGCATGACTCAAAATGAGAAGAAACAGCTACAAACATCCATTAATATTCGGAACCTGGAATGTACAAAGTATGAATCTAGGAAAATTGGAAATCATAAAAAATGAAATGGAATGCACAAACATCAATATCCTAGGCATTAGTGAACTGAAATGGACTCGTATTGGCCATTTTTAGTCAGACAATCATATAGTCTACTACGCCAGGAATGAGAACTTGAAGAGGAATGGTGTTGCATTCATCGTCAAAAAGAACATTTCAACATCTATTCTGAAGTACAACGCTGTCAGTGATAGGATAATATCCACACGCCTACGAGGAAGACCAATTAATAAGACTATTATTCCAATTTACGCACCAACCACTAAGGCCAAAGATAAAGAAATTGAAGGTTTTTATCAGCTTCTGCAGTCTGAAATTGATCGAACATATAATCTGGATGCATTGATAATTACTGGTGATTGGAATGCAAAAGTTGGAAACAAAGAAGAAGGATTGGTAGTCAGAAAATATGGCCTTGGTGATAGAAATAATGCCAGAGATCAAATGGTAGAATTTTGTAAGACCAATGACTTCTTCATTGCAAATAATTTTTTTCACCAACATAAAGGGGGACTATACACATGGACCTCACCAGATGGAACACACAGGAATCAAATTGACTACATCTATGGAAAGAAATGATGGAAAAGCCAATATCATCAGTCAGAATAAGACCAGGGGCCGATTGTGGAGCAGACCATCAATTGTTTATATGCAAGTTCAAACTGAAACTGAAGAAAATCAGAGCAAGTCCACGAGACCCAAAATATGACTTGAGTATGTCCCACCTAAATTTAGAGACCATTTCAAGAATAGATTTGACACGCTGAACACTAATGATCAAAGACCAGATGAGTTGTGGAATGACATCAAGGACATCGCCCATGAAGAAACCAAGAGGTCACTGAAAAGGCAGGAAAGAAAGAAGAGACCAAAGTGGATGTCAGAAGAGACTCTGAAACCTGCTCTTGAAAGTCGAGCAGCTAAAGGAAAAGGAAGAAATAATGACGTAAAAGAACTGAACAAAAGATTTCAAAGAGGGCTCGAGAAGACAAAGTATTACAATGAAACATGCAAAGGGCTGGAGATGGAAAACCAAAAGGGAAGAACACGCTAAGCATTTCTCAAGCTGAAAGAACTGAAGAAAAAACTCAAGCCTTGAGTTGCAATAGTGAAGGATTCTATGGGGCAGATATTAAACAATTCAGGAAGCATCAAAAGAAGATGGAAGGAATACACAGAGTCATAATACCAAAAAGAATTAGTCATTGTTCAACCATTTCAAGAGGTAGCATAGGATCAGGAACCGATGGTACTGAAGGAAGAAGTCCATGCTGCCCTGAAGGCACTGGCAAAAAACAAGGCTCCAGAAACTGACGGAATACCAATTGATATGTTCAAACAAAAGGATGCAGCCCTGGAAGTGCTCACTCGTCTATGTCAAGAAATATGGAAGACAACTTCCTGGCCAACTGACTGCAAGAGATCCATATTTATGCCTATTCCCGAGAAAGGTAATCCGAGTGCAGAAATTATCTAAGAATATCATTAATATCACGCACAAGCAAAATTTTGCTGAAGATCATTCAAAAGTGGCTGCAGCAGTATATCAACAGGGAGCTGCCAGAAATTCAGGCCAGATTCAGAAAAGGATGTGGAACCAAGGATATCATTGCTGATTTCAGATGGATCCTGGCTGAGGAGCAGAGAGTACCAAAATGATGTTTACCTATGTTTTACTGACTATGCAAAGGCATTTGACTATGTGGATCATAACAAATTATGGATAACATTGGGAAGAATGGGAATTCCAGAACACTTAACTGTGCTGATGAGGAACCTGTACATAGATCAGGAGGCAGTTGTTCAGGCAGAACAAGGGTACACTGCATGGTTTAAAGTCAGGAAAGGTGTGTATCAGGGTTGCATCCTTTCACCATACCTATTCAATCTGTATGCTGAGCAAATAATCCAAGAAGCTGGACTATATGAAGAAGAACGGGGCACCAGGATTGGAGGAAGACTCATTCACAACCTGCTTTATGCAAATGACACAGTCTTGCTTGCTGAAAGTGAAGAAGACTTGAAGCACTTAACTAATGAAGATCAAAGACCACAGCCTTCAGTATGGATTACACCTCAACATAAAGAAAACAAAAATCCTCACAACTGGATCAATGAGCAACATCATGATAAATGAAGATCGAGGTTGTCAAGGATTGCATTTTACTTGAATCCACATCAACACCCGTGGAAGCAGCAATCAGGAAATCAAAAGACGCATCGCACTGGGCAAATCTGCTGCAAAGGACCTCTTTAAAGTGTTGAAGAGCAAAGATGTCACCTTGAAGACTAAGGTGCGCCTGACCCAAGCCATGGTATTTTCAATAGCATCATATGCATGTGCAAGCTGGACAATGAATAAGGAAGCCCCGAGAAGAATTGATGCCTTTGAATTGTGGTGTTGGCAAAGAATATTGAATATACCATGGACTGCCAAAAGAAGCAACAAATCTGTCTTGGAAGAAGTACAACCAGAATGCTCCTTAGAAGCAAGGATGGCAAGACTGCGTCTTACATACTTTGGACGTGTTGTCAGGAGGGATCAGTCCCTGGAGAAGGACATGATGCTTGGCATAGTACAGGGTCAGCGGGAAAGAGGAAGATCCTCAATAAGGTGGATTGACACAGAGGCTGCAACAATGGGCTCAAGCATAACAATGACTGTAGTAAGGATGGGACAGGACCAGGCAGTGTTTCGTTCTGTTGTACTTAGGATCGCTGTGAGTCAGAACCAACTGTACAGCACCTAACCAGAATAACATACTTAACCATACTCTACACTTATAATCAGCACACTTTATGCTCTTTACCGTACATGTTATACCTAATAAAATAGAAAAAATGTCTATTAAAAAAAAAGTTCCCTGCCCTGTTCCACCTCCAAAGTTCCACTGGCCCGCTTTTAAGGAGACTACTAGAGACTTGGGTGGTGACAGGCAAATGGTTTCCCTCCCTCCCACTGACATGGGTTCATCAGGTGCACATAAGTAACTCTCAAGGTTCTAGAAAGCTCTATAGAAATGAACAGACCCAACATGTTCTCAAAGAGAACAAGTTGTAGCTGGAAAGAAGTGTGACACAGTAGAAAGAACTTGGACCCGGAAGTCAGCCTGCTGTGTTCAAATTCCAGATCTGCCACTTTCTAGCTACAAGATCCTTTCCGAGCTCCCGTTTCCTCCTTTGCAAAATCACTCTTACAAGTTTGAAGTAAGAATTAAATGAAGTAATTCTGCCTCAAACCCTCTTTGGGAGGAGGTGAGGTATAAATAACAATGTAAACAAATCTATGTTTAAGTGAGAGCCCTAGCTGGTGCCTGGTGTGGAAGAAGGAGGTGTTTGCTTTCCCACCTGCCTATTCATAGCCATAAGCAAGGAGGGCAAAGTGGTTAAGAGATGCTTGTTTCTCTGTGAAAATGTCAGCTGCCCCCAAGGACCAGGGATTTCTTTGTCAAGTGGCAAGCAAGCCTACATCACCAAGTCGGAAGCAGTTTAGCAGTGTGGCTCACCAGTGCTAACCAGAGTCAGACAGCCTTCATTTACACCCCGGCTTTCCCTCGAGCAAGTGACTTAACCTCTCTGTGCTTCAGCTTCTTTATCTGTGACATAAGAAAAAGAAAAATAAGATTACCTATGGAGTGAGATGAAGCCTGGTGGCACAGTGGTTAAGAGCTATGACTACTAGCCAAAAGGCTGGCAATTCGAATCCACCAGCTGCTCGTTGGAAACCCTATGAGGCAGTTCTACTCTGTCCTATAGGGTTGCTATGAGTCAGAAGTGACTTAATGGTAATAGGTTTAGTTTTTTGGGGGGGTGACATAATATACGTAAAGAACTTAGAATGACGCCGGACTCAGAGTTAGTGCCCCACAAATATTATCATTAAAAGTCTGCTTCTTCACTATTTACAACAGCCAAGAGGCAGAAACAACCCAGCATCCATCAACAGATGAATGGATAAATAAAATGTGGTCTATATATATATAATGGAATATTATTCAGCCATAAAAGAGGAGCAAAGTTCTAATATATGCTGTAACATTGATGAACCTTGAAAACATTATGCTAACTGAAGTAAGCCAGACACAAAATGAACTGCCCCATAGGGTTTCCAAGGAGCCGCTGGTGGATTCGAACTGCTGACCTTTTGGTTAGCAGCTGAAGCTCTTAACCATATGTTCCACTTATATGAAATATTTGTTGTTGTTGTTGTGTGCTGTTAATTCCAACTCATAGCGACTCATAGGACAGAGTAGAACCTCCCCATTGGGGTTCCTAGGCTGTAATCTTTACAGGAGCAGATCGCTAGGTCTTTTCTCCTGTCGATCAACTGGTGGGTTTGAACCACTCATCTTTTGGTTAGCAGTCAGGCTCTTAACCATTTCGCCACCAGGGCTCCTTATATGAAATACCTAGAACAGGCAAATTCATAGAGGCAGAAGGTAGATTAGGGGTTACAGGGGACTGGGGTAGCAGGAAATGAGGAGGTATTGTTTAGTGGGTACAGAGTTTCTCTTAGAGGTGATGAAAAAGTTTTAGAAACAGTTGTGATGATCATACAACATTGTACTACATTGTAAATGTAATCAATGCCACTGAATTTTATACTTAAAAATGGTTAAAATGGCAACTTTTATGTTATATATATTCTACCAAACCCACAAAATCATCTGCTGGTCTTTGCAAACATTTCCCCTCTGGTTCTGACGTTACTAAGGTCACTCTTGACCTGTTGGCTCTGGTCTCTCCCTTCCCTCTCTGTCTCACAACCCTTTTCCTCTCCTGCCATTCCATCCATGTTGGCTTCTCCACAGCCTAAGCTGTACCAGCAGTTTTCCTGGTTTCTTCTTCCTGCCTGCACTGTTGCCTTTTCTTGCTATTATCCCATTCTTCTTCATTTCATAAATACGGCATTAAAAAACATTGGCTCCCTTTTCTTTCCCACCTTCCACAGCTGCGATGTGGCCCCAAGGAACAGGAGCCTAGTTCCAACTGCTTGGCTCGGCTAAGGAATAGGAAGACGGATGCTTTTGTTGGAACATTTTACTTGCTGCAGTTTATGGGAGGGCAAGGCTGCAGACTGCTGGCCAGCAACCTGCTGCTTCCTGCTTCCTGCACATCAGGGATCACATCAGGGCTGTGATTTTAGGTCTTTTAAGGCCACAAATAGACCTGACCCATCTGACAAATCTCAAAGCCAGCCTTCCTCTATTGCCCCACTTCTTTAAACTGGAGTTATTTAAATTCAATCTTCTCCCTGATCTGGAGGAGAACAAATTTCACAGTGTTGCTTTAAGTATTTAAACTAAGGCTCTAATGCAGATGATGAGAAGAAGGCAAACAGTAGGGCCTGGGGGGAGGAGGCCTATTTTCTCCAAGGTCATTTGTGCAATGTCTAATGCACTGAAGAAGCAATTTGGAGGAACCCTTTGAACCAAAAGACTGATCCCAAGCTAAGTTCATATTTTTAAAAACTCTGTGCCGCCTCTCCATATTTAAAATTTCACTTCACTCTGTGAGGCAGACGGAATCTTTCAGCCATCCCCACACCTTCCCTTTTCTTCCTTGCTATCAAAATCAAACTCCTAAATATTCGCTTTCTCAGCCACTCTTTGCAGCCCAGCATGGGAATGCGACTTAATTCCAGGCAATGGCATGTGTGGAAATCTGATAGGGAGGTTGTAAGAGAGGTTTCTTCCTTAATTTAAAAAAAAAAAAAAAAAGTGGAATTGCTGGGTCATCCAGTAACTCCAGGTCCCTGGGTAGCACAAATGGTTAAGCCCCCAGCTACTAAGTGAAAAGTTGGCAATTCAGTTCTACGCAGAGGTGCCTCGAAAGAAAGTCCTGGTGATCTGCTTCTAAAAGGTCACAGCCTTGGAAACCCTGTGGAGGGTTTTCTCTGCACACATGGGGCCATCATGAGTTGACATCAAATCGACAGAAGCTCACAATAACAAACTCCTTGTTTAACTTTTTTTTTAATTAACTTTTATTGAGCTTCAAGTGAACGTTTACAAATCAAGTCAGACTGTCACATATAAGTTTACATACAGCTTACTCCGTACTCCCACTTGCTCTCCCCCTAATGAGTCAGCCCTTCCAGTCTCTCCTTTCGTCACAATTTTGCCAGCTTCCAACTCTCTCTCTCCTCCCATCCCCCCTCCAGACAGGAGATGCCAACACAGTCTCAAGTGTCCACCTGATATAATTAGCTCACTCTCCATCAGCATCTCTCTCCTACCCATTGTCCAGTCCCTTTCATGTCTGATGAGTTGTCTTCGGGAATGGTTCCTGTCCTGTGCCAGCAGAAGGTTTGGGGACCATGACCGCCGGGATTCCTCTAGTCTCAGTCAGACCATTAAGTATGGTCTTTTTGTGAGAATTTGGGATCTGCATCCCACTGATCTCCTGCTCCCTCAGGGGTTCTCTGTTGTGCTCCCTGTCAGGGCAGTCATCGGTTGTGGCCGGGCACCATCTAGTTCTTCTGGTCTCAGGATGATGTAGGTCTCTGGTTCATGTGGCCCTTTCTGTCTCTTGGGCTCTTAGTTATCGTGTGACCTTGGTGTTCTTCATTCTCCTTTGATCCAGTTGGGTTGAGACCAATTGATGCATCTTAGATGGCCGCTTGTTAGCATTTAAGACCCCAGACACCACATTTCAAAGTGGAATGCAGAATGTTTTCATAATAGTATTATTTTGCCAATTGACTTAGAAGTCCCCTTAAACCATGGTCCCCACACCCCCGCCCTTGCTCCGCTGACCTTTGAAGCATTCAGTTTATCCCGGAAACTTCTTTGCTTTTGGTCCAGTCCAGTTGAGCTGACCTTCCATGTATTGAGTATTGTCCTTCCCTTCACCTAAAGTAGTTCTTATCTACTAACTAATCAATCAGTAAAAAACCCGCTCCCACCCTCTCTTCCTCCCCTCCTCATAACCACAAAAGTATGTGTTCTTCTCAGTTTATACTATTTCTCAAGACCTTATAATAGTGGTCTTATACAGTATTTGTCCTTTTGCCTCTGACTAATTTCGCTCAGCATAATGCCTTCCAGGTTCCTCCATGTTATGAAATGTTTCACAGATTCGTCACTGTTCTTTATCGATGCGTACTTGTTTAACTTTTGAGGAACTGCCAAAATGTTTCATAGTGGTTGCACCATTTTACATTCCTACCAGAAATCTATGAGGGCTCCAATTTCTCCACATCCTTGATAACACTTGTTATTGATTATTGTCATCCTAGCAGACGTGATTTTATTCTGTTGTGCAAGGATAACCATGAGTTGGGGACCAACTCCATGGCAACTAACAAAAACACAATTGTGATATGAAGTGGTGTCTCACTGTGGTTTTGATCTGCATTTCCCTAATGACTAGTTTGGAAACCCTGGTGGCGTAGTGGTTAAGTGCTACAGCTGTTAACCGAAAGGTCAGCAGTTTGAGTCCACCAGGCACTACTTGATACTCTATGGGGCAGTTTTACTCTGTCCTATAGGGTCACTATGAGTTGGAATCAACTCGATGGCAATGGGTTTTTTTTGGTTTAATGACTAGTTACCAAAAGATACTAAAAGGGAAAAACACACTAGACATTTCTTCAGCTGAAAGAACTGAAGAAAAAATCCAAGCCTCGGGTTACAATATTGAAGGATTCTATGGGTGAAATATTGAACGATGCATGAAGCATTAAAAGAAGATGAAAGGAATACACAGTCACTGTGCAAACCATTTCAGGAGGTGGCATGTAATCAAGAACCGATGGTATTGACGGAAGAATTCCAAGTTGCACTGAAGGCATTGGTGAAAAAGAAGGTTCCAGGAATTGATGGAATAGCAATAGAGATGTTTGTTGAGACAAATGTTGGAAGCACTCACTCATCTATGCCAAGATATTTGGAATACAGCTACCTGGCCCTCCGACTAAAAGAGATCCATGTTTGTGCCCATTCCAAAGAACAGTGATCCAACAGAATGTAGAAATTATTGAACAGTATCGTTAACGTCACACACAAGTAAAATCTGGATGAAGATAATTAAAAAATGGTTGGAGTAGTACAGTACATCACCAGGGAACTGCCAGAAATTCAAGCCGAATTCAGAATAGGACTTGGAACAAGGGATGTCATTGCTGACGTCAGATGGATCTTGGCTGAAAGCAGAGAATATCAAAAACATGTTTACTTGTGTTTTATTGACTATGCAAAGGCATTTGACTATGTGGATCACAAGAAATTATGAATAACATTGTGAAGAGTGGGGATTCCGGAACACATAATTGTGCTCATGAGGAAACTGTTCATAGACCAATAGGCAGTTGTTCGAATAGAAGAACGGGATACCATATGGTTTAAAATTAGGAAAGGTGTGCATCAGGGCTGTATCCTTTCATCACACTTATGCAATCTGTATGCTGAGCAAATAATTCAAGAACATGGACTATATCAAGAAGAATGTGGCATCAGGATTGAGGGAGACTCATTAACAACCTGCGATATACAAATGACACAACCTTGCTTGCTGAAAACAAAGGGGACTTGAAGCACTTACTGATGAAGATCAAAGACTACAGCCTTCAATATGGATTACACCTCAACATAAAGAAAACAAAAATCCTCTACAACTGGACCAATAAGCAGCATCATGATAAATGGAGAAAAGATTGAGGTTGTCAAGGATTTCATTTTACTTGGATTTATAGTCAACGTCCATGGAAGCAATAGTCAAGAAATTGCATTGGGCAAATCTGCTGCTTTGTTAAAAAGAAAAAATGTCACTTCAAGGACTAAGGTGCGCTGACCAAAGCCATGGTATTTTCAATTGCCACATATGCATGTGAAAGCTGACAATGAATAAAGAAGGCTAAAGAAGAAAGACACCTTTGAATTATCGTGTTGATGAAGAATATTGAATGTACCATGACTGCCAGAAGAACGAACAAATCTGTCTTGGAAAAGTACAGCCAGAATGCTCCTTAGAAGCAAGGACAGTGAGACCTTGTCTCACGTAATTTAGACATGTAATCAGGAGGGACCAGTCCCTGGAGAAGGACATCAAGCTTGGTAGAGGGTCAGCAGAAAAGAGGAAGATCCTCTACGAGGTGTACTGAATTTTGTTCTGTTGTATATGGGGTCTCTATGAGTTGAAACCAACTAGACAGTACCTAACAATAACAACAGTACCTCCAGTACAAGGTTGAATAGCAGTGATGAGAGTCCTTGTCTTACTTCTCATCTCAAGGGAAAAGCTTTCAGTCTTTCACCATTAACTATGCTATTAAAAAAAGCTGTGTGTTTTTCATAGGTGTCCTTTATCAGACTGAGGACATTCCCTTGTATTCCTAGTGATCTGAACATTATTATCATGAAAGGCTGTTGGATTTGGTCAAATGCTTTATCTGTATCAATTGAGGTGATCATATGGTTTTGCACCTTATTCTATTAAGATGGTTTATTATATCTATTCATTTTCATATGTTGAGCCAACTTTGCATTCCTAGGGTAAATATCACTTGGTCATGTTGTACAGTCCTTTTTACAGGTTGCTGAATTCATTATGCTAGTATTTTGTTGAGGATTTTTGTGCCTTTAGTCACAAAGGATGCATTTTCTACGGACGTATCTTTGATTTTGGCATCAGGGCAACACTGGCCTTATAGAATGAGTTGGGAAGCATTCCTTCTTCAATTTTTTGGAAATTACAACTTTATATATTGTATGCCCATCAACATTGATTTGTAATTATTGATTTAGGCAGTTGTCTTTTAAATAAGAGGAAAAAAGAATTACAAACAAAAATACATTTATACTGTCTTATATTTATCTATGTATTTATTTACCTTTACCAGCACTCCTTATTTCTTCATGTGGATTTGAGTTATTGTTTAGGAAGCTTTAATTTCAGCTTGAAGGACTCCCTTTAGTATCTCTTACAGGACAGATTTGTTAACAATGAGTTATCTTGGTTTTGTGTGTGTGTGTGTGTGTGTCGGAATGCCTTAATTTCTCCATTTCTGAAAGATATTTTTGCTGGATACGCAATTCTTAGTTAGTGGTCTTTTTCTTTCAGTATATTGAATATGCCATCCTACTGCCTTTTGGTCTCCATGGTTTCTGGGAGGAGTCACTGTTAATCTTACTGAGGATCTCTTATATGTGACAAGTCACTTCTTTTTTGCTGCTTTTTAAAATTCTCTCTTTGTCATTAGGTGTTGGAAGTCTGGCTATGATGCATCTAGGTGTGGATCTCTGAGTTTTATCCTCTTTGGAGTTTGTCTTGGACGTGCTGATAAGTGTTTTTCATCAAACTTGCAGAATTTTCAGCCTTTACTTTTTCCAATTTTTTTTTTCTGCCCGTTTTTCTTCTCTGGGAATCCCATTATGTATATGTCAATATGTTTGATAGCTATCCCACAGATCTCTAGGGTCTGTTCATGTTTCTTCATTATGTTTTTCAGACTGGGTAATCTTAGCTGATCTGTCTTCAAATTTGCTAATTTTCTCTTCTATCTGCTCAAATCTGCTCTTGAGTTCCTCTAACGTATTTTTATTTCAGATGTATTTTTCAAAAAATATCACAATGATTGCATTATATTATATTACATTATGGAAGGTAATCTGCCGTATCCAATGTCAATTGATTTAATCACATGTAAGTATTACTCCTTTATAGCAACCAGACTAGCATTTGGCCAAACCACTGGGAACCATATCCTAGCCAAGTTTACACACAGAATTAACCATCACAATCCACCCTTTGTCAACTTGACATCCATCCACCTCTCCTTAAATGGTATCCTCAGAGAAAAGGCTTGTCCTGAAAAGGAGCCCTAGCTGATGAATTTCAAAGTTCATGGGGGCTAGACTGATCTAGACCCTTCAGACCTTATTGCAGGCATTTGTTAATTGGAGTAGGCAAAAATAGTTTTAGCTGGTGTTCTAAAATTAGCCTGCTGAGCTTTCTAGTGAAAACCTGTGGGTTATTTTGAAGGGTCCCTACTCTCAAGTTTGTTAGACGCTCTGTTGCTTTTCTCTGCTTTCTTCCGCACAGGCACTAATACCGTATAGATCTTGTGACTGTCGATGGTTTATCCTCACCTGCTTATACTTCAGAGTTTACCTGGTTTCATTGGAAATGATCGTGGATTTTTCATTTTGTTATTATTTGTTATGTCTGTTTTTATGTGGGGATTAGGCAAGCTCCAAACACTGTGCTTCTACCAACATTGCCATCTTCCCAAAATCCATGTGTTCACTCTGGGCCTCAGGCAGAAGGGAGAAGACTATTCAGGGGAATCTCTTCTTGTGGTAGTTGGAGAAATACAGCAGAACAAGCTAGGACACAAAGGCATGCTTAAAGACTTTGCTTGCAGCACACATTTGTTCATTTCCATTGGCCAAAAATAGCCACAAGGCCAAAGACAGCAGCAATATGCAAGAAAATGTACTCTGCGTCTAGGGGGAGGAACTACAAAATCACATAGCAGAGAGCATGGATACAGGGAGCAATAAGAAATTGGGAACAATGATAAATATTCCACACCAACCCACCGCATCTGTTTCAAAGGCATTTTCTAAATCTTGCTAAATTGCTTTCCAGAAATGGTTTGTTAATTATACTTCCATCCATAAGATACGAAAGTGCCCATCACACTACTACACTCATCTTTACTGAATATTTTTAAATCACTGCTAATAGGCAAGAAATATCTGTGTGGTTTAATGCTCAGATACACTTATTTTTGTAAGGTTTAATGCTTTTCATTAGTTTATTAATCAGTTGTCTTTCTTCCTTAACAACTTGTCTGCTCATGTCCTTTATCCATTTCTCTGTGGCAGATGGTGTTTTTCTTATTGATTTATTACATATTAAATTAAATAAGACCTTATTGCATATTAAAGATTTTAATCTTTATCTTTCATATTTCTTGTACATATTTGTTCCAATTTGTCATTTCCCTTTGTATCAGTTATATAATTCTGCATAACAAATCACCTTATAACTTAGCCTACGAAACAAAACAAAAACACATTTATTATTACTTACAAGTCTGTGAAACAGCTAGACCTATCTGATGATCTGGACCAGGCTTGGCTGATCTCAACTGCATTCATTCATGCATCTGCAGTCAGCTGGTGGCACAGCTCGGGAAGGAAGGCATATCATGGTCTCACTCACCTCGTGGCTGTTGGCTTGCTGACAGTAAGAACAATAGGTGGGCCATGTAATCTACTGAACTTTTTTTTTTTTTTGTGGAGAAATATATATAACCAAACATTTGCCATGTCTATCATTTTTACATGTGCCATTCAGGACATGAATTATATTCACCATGTGCAACTCTCACCCTATCTCTTTCTAGATTTTTCCATCACCTTTAACAGGACTCTATTTCTCCTTTTGATTATTATTTATATATTTTTTTGGTATCAATTTAATATTTTTCTATATTCAAATTTACTGTTTTTTCCCATGTAATTGGTTTCTTTTAGGCTTATAAAGTTATTTCTCAGTCCTAAGGTATTCACTTACATTTTCTTCTATATTTTTATTCTTCACTACCTCTGACTCTTTTACTTTATTGCAGATGAGATAGATGGACGAAAAGTGGGGATTTAAATGTTTGTTTTTCTACAAGTAGCTAACCAATAACACAGGTACTATTTATGCAATATTTCTTCTTTTTTCCATGGATTGGTGATATCATCTGTTGTGAGTTGATTGTGTCCTCCAAAAAGATTTGCTCAAGTTCTAACTCTTGTTACCTGTGAATTTGACCTTATTTTGAAATAGCATCTTCGCAGATGTAATTAGCTAAATTAATACGAACACATACTGGAGTAGGGTGGGCCCTAATCCACTATGACTGATGGCCTTATAAGAAGAGGAGAAGAGAGACATGGAGGCAAGATGGCCATGTGAAGATGGAGGCAGAAACTGGCATTATGCAGCCTCAAGCCAAGGAACACCAGAGACTACCATAAGCTGGAAGAGATAAGGTAGGATCTTCCCCTAGAGTCTTTAGAAAGAGCATGGCTGTGCCAACACACTGAATTTGGATGTCTAGCTTCCTGAACTGTGAGAGATGAAATCTCTCTTGTTTTCAGCCACCCAGTTTGTGGTACCTTATTACAAATGAAATACAGCGGCCCTAGGAAACTAACATATCATCTTTATCACAAAGTAGATTATGATACAGCCCTTGAGCCTATTTCTGAACGCTCAACTTTGTTTCATTGGCATGTCTGTCTGTGGGTTCTTGACCTGTCAAGGGGTGGAAGGAGCTCCGGTGTGTGTTGAGATTATCATAATGTCTGCAAATGAAGTTCATACCATACAGCCCTTCTGAAGCCTGAGGCTCAAGCTGAGGTATGAAAGTTGAGGAGGGAGATATGGGGGGTCAACCCAGACTTCTCAGAGGGCAGAAGTCTCTGAGCAAAGGAGGAACACCCAAGAAGATGAGCATCCTAACCTAGTATTTGATAAGAAGAGGAACTCTTGGCTTTTTCCACCATTATGTGAGGCTCCCAAGGCAATCCTGTAAGACCCTGAGGGCCATGTGGTCTTTCTACATGCACAGGAGCTGACATGCTCAGTGTGAAATGACAGGCTGCCATCTTTCACCTGTGGCAGAATATATAGTATTTATTGATTTTTCCTTTGAGTAACAGGTTTAGTGAAGATTGTCAATTCTTTGGGGGGAGTAAACATAAAATGGGCTTTTTTTTCCTCAGTAAAATCCATCAATTATGCTCTGTGGAACCTCCTTTTTCCCCTGGATAACAGGCTCTGTTAGCTACATTCCATTTTGATTCTATACCTTTTCATCATTTTGGTTATCAAAACAGTTCCTCTCCAGTTATTAAGATTCAGCTCTGTTCAATTTACAATGTCAATCTCGTATTTGATTTAAAGCTTTCCTCCTTGCCCTAATGCAGACTACCCTAGTGACTTTAGAGTATTTGGGGGTGGGGAAAGCGGGACATGGTCTACTCTCTCCCACCCCTCTCCTTCCCTAGGCTTATCCCTCTGGCCTTGGGGGAAAAGGGAGAAAAGGGAAAGTTGAATATGCCGCTTTGTGATTGTCTGTGGGTGGATCGTTGGTTCCCAGGACTGACTAAGTAGCCTCTGGGGCCTGAGCTGGGATTTGGTGTCAAGCGGCCCACCCATGGACCCTTGACAAAAGTGCGTTTTCCTCTAGTTGATCCCCAGCTGATGGCCTGGTGCAGCATTTCCTTAATGCATGTCTCTCTGCCCAACATGTGACAGTCCCCTAGAAAGCCTGCAGGCCCAAGCTTCAGTGCTTGCAAGCAGGAAAAAGGTCTATCCTCTGTATCTTTCAGGAACTTGAGGGGACAATCCCACTCAACACCTCACTCTACCCTGGTACATTCCCAATGTATAAAAACTTCCTCTGACCCCAGTGCCAGATTTCTGCAGATCTCAGTGCTGGTGATAGTCTCCTAATGCTGTGCATCCATCTGGGCCCTTGGTGCCCACATGTCCCTAATATAGGGTTTATATTATATTTACTTTGGCAGTTGAGTTATTAAGTGTTTGCCTCATTATAAGATCTAAGATTCAACAGAAAGGTGAAGTCCCTTTTCTGAGATCACCCTCCAAATCAGCACCATGCTCAGATTAGAATGTTAAGCATCAGAATCTATGAGCCAGGTTCTTCTGTTGGGTAGGATTGCTTGGACTAGGAGGAAGGCAGGAGCTAAGTGCCCACGCTTTGGTTTCAGACAGACCTGAGTCAGGCCTGGCTCTTCTACTTCCTAGCTAGATAAACCTGGGACAATTTACTTCACCTCTCTTAGTTTCAGTTTCCTCAACTGTAAAATAAGGATAATAATAACAGTATTTCTATTACAGTGTTGTTAATATTGCTTGACCACTACCTGTCTGTCAGTTTATCCTCCTGTGGTGGCTTGCATGTTCTATGATGCTGGAAGCTATGCCACCAACACTTCGAATACCAGCAGGGCCACCTACAGTGGATAGGTTTTAGTGAAGCGTCCAGACTAGGAAGAAAGGACTGGCAATCTACTTCCAAAAACTGACCAATAAAAACCCTATGGATCACAACAGTGTATTATCTGATATAGTGCTGGAAGATGATCCCCCGACCCCGGCCCCTAGTTGGAGGCACTCTAGATATATAGTGGCAGCAACAATGGACCCAACCATACCAATGGTCATCAAGATGGCACAGGATCAAGCAACATTATGTTCTGTTGTACATGGGGCACCATGAGTCAGAGTGAACCAACAACTAACAACAAAATATTGCTTAAAGGAGATCATGCTGGAAAGCCCTGTGCCTGGTGCCAAATGAATTTTCATTAATGGTAGTTATTATTATTGTAAACAGGAAAGTATTCTCAGGCCACTGCTAAATTTGAATCTGTCCAGACGTCACTGCCTTGTGGATGGTTGAACCATGTCTTACGGGTGTTAATTCCTAAGCAAGGGATTTGGTGTGCTATGCTGTCTCTCCACCTCTGTGGTAACTGTTCCGTGTAGGTGGTGAGACTGCGTGGGAGTTAATATGAGGGAAGGCATCAATGAGTTGATATGTGTGCATACAATCATATTACAAGTATTCCTCTTTCCAAAAGCTCGCTTTATGCCACTCTGCGTTTACGAAACACCTATGTTAGTACCTATGCTCGCTAACCGGAAGAAATCCAAAGACAATTTTCACTTTTACAAAAAAAGGTGAAAAGCAGAAATAACATTCAGCGTTTGTTTTGCAGCGAGCTGCTAAAGAGGCAGCGTGTACCCTGAGCAGAGACAGTGGCTTCACCAAGCTCCTTCCCAGGGAACTGCACTCAGCGTCTCAGCGTCAGGCAGCCATAGCTTTGAACTGTATCTGTGAGCATCTGTGTTTTATCTCGATTTATTTTGTGCATTGTTAGCAAGATACGTCCTAAGGGCAAGATACGTCCTAAGGTATCAGAAAAGCCTAAGAGAGCTCGTAAGGGTTTTAAGTGTCATCTGGTATGATTTGGTAGGTTTTTCGATTCTGGAACCAAGTCAAAAAATTTTCCCATGTAAATGAATGGTCATTTCTACTTTACGCCATTTTGGTGTATGGCAGGTTTCATAGAAACACTGTACTTTCAAATGCGGGGGGAAACGTAATTAAAAAAAAAGTCTATTGTTTGTTTTTATGTTTTCTAGCTTCGGAGACTAATTATTAGAAAACTCTAGAAATATTATTTGATGTTTCTCGGTAGTTAAACCTACTGCTTTATGACAAATCGTCAAGTACTGGTCAGGAGTCAATTCATATTAAAGGAGAACAAAGATTATGAGACAACTGACCCTTAAAAAATCATTCACGGGATGTTCGTTATTCACATTGCATTTGCTTTCGTCCTACTCTCTGGGTTTCTTACTCCACACTTATTTCCAGATTAATAGCCCAATTAGAAATATATCGACTAAGGTTGAACTAAGGGCAATGATCCTTCATACCTCAAGCTCACTGTTTTAAAATCACCCTTAAAACCAAAGAGGAGTAGCATTTGCATTCTCATTCTTGGGCAAATTCCGCCCCCTAGTGTTTATTCACGCACTTGCGCGTCAGCAATTGAAAATCTCTTTGTTATTAATTTTTCCTCCTAAGACATGAACAGAAAAGGCTTGTCACTCTCACACCCTGTCTTTTCCAGCCCTAACTCACATCATCCTGTTCTGCATGGTTAACCGACTAAAAGGCTCAGAGGTTCTTTCTGTCCCATGTATTTGAAACTCATTTAGCACACTCACCTCATTCTATGTTAAAAATCAGCAGGTTGGTAAGGATAAAATCTCCATGCAGGAAAATGAATAAGGTGCTCTGATTATTCCTGGACCTTCTGAGCGAGGGCATTAAGCCTAAAGCCAGGAAGTGGGACCTTGGCTGGTCGCTTGACCAAGCTGGGCCTTGGCTTCCTCATCTCTAAGATGAGGGGAAGAAAACCTGGTAGCATAGTGGTCAAGTGCAATGGCTGCTAACTGAAAGGTTAGCAGTTTGAATCTACCCGGTGCTCCTTAGCAGCCCATTGGGGCAGTTCAGCTCTGTTCTGTAGGGTCGCTGTGAGTCAGAATTGACTTGATGGCAATGGGTTTGGTTTTGGGGTTTGGGTTTAAGATGGGGGGAACAGACTCCACCATGCTAGTGTTTACTGAATAGGGGAAAGCAGTGGTGATTGCCATGTAGCAGCCACAACACTGGACATGAAGACAGGGGCTGTGGGTTTAAATCCCAGCTCTAGAAGTGGGACCTTGGACTTTCTCAGCCTCAGATTCCTCATCTTGTAAAATGGAAGTAATGACCTCGCCTACTAATCACATCATTCTATTGTGAAGAGGCAGGCAGTGTGGTGCTGTTTCCCCAAATGCAGTCCAGGAGCCACCTGCTTTGTAATTAGATGGAAAGTTGTCTAAAATGCAGATTCCTGGGCTCTACCCCAGAAGACCGAATCAGAATCTTGGTGGAGGGTGGGGTGGTAGGCAGAACAATGGCCCTCCAGATATGACCCCTCCTATACCTGGAGTCTGTGAATATGTCACCTTACATGGCAAAAGGGACTTCACAGATGTGAATAAGTTAAGGATCATGAGATGGGGAGATTTTCCTGGATTATCCAGGTGGGCCCAATATAATCATAAGGGTCCTTATAATGAAAAGAGGGAAGCAGAAGGGTCAGAGAAGGAGATGTGACAACGGAAGTAGAGATTGGAGAGCTATAGCCACGAGCCAAGGAATGCAGGAAGCCTCTGAAAGCTGAAAACGGCAAAGAACAGATTCTCCCCAGGTTCTCCAGAAGGAACTCAGCCCTGCTGACATCTCGCTTTTAGCCTGTAAGATCCATTTTTGATCTTCTGACTTCCAGAGGTGTAAAATAATAAATTCGTGTTGTTTTAAGCCATTAAATTTGTGATGATTTGTTCCAGTAGCCATAGAAAACTGTGGGGAACAGGGAGCATTTTCTATAGACCCCTGATGGGATTCTTATGCACACTAAATTCTGAGAATAGACGTGAAGCGGAAAGAGACAGGGGCTGGGGGCTGGAGTCCAGACTAGCTCTGATGTCATCAGCTGTCCGACCTGGGCAAAGCCACGCCCCTCTTTACCTCTTACAGATTGTTTCCCTACCTGTAAAAAGAGACAGTTGGGAGGGCCGTCTCTAAGAACCCATCCAGCCACGGCATTCTGAGAATCCAAGAGAAAATAGCAAAGCTCTTGAAAAAGGTAAAGCCTGCCCAGTGTAGGCCTTACTACTCGAACCCCCTAGAAGAAGGAGATTTTGTTCCTTATATTAACAGCTAATTTTTACACTACGGGCCTTGTGCCAGGTCTTTGTCTAAGCACCTCATTTATATGAACTGGTATCTGTGGGATTATTTGGTACAACTATCAGCCCAATATGCAATTAATAATTACATGCTTTTGTGGGGGGGGGGATTACTTCTAATCAGGAGTCTGATCAATAAGCCAGTAAGGGGAGGGGGGGCTCCAAGTTCAGCTAATGAAGGGACGATTCCTTGTCTCGGAAGTGAAAAGAAAAATGTCATCAAACATTACATGCAGCCTGAGGGGTATGGATAGAAGGGGGAAGGGGCCACTGTTGCCAGGCAACAAGCTCCTCTTCCCTAATCATGTGCATAAAAGCCTTGGGGCTTCGTTTTCAGCACAGCTGGCAGACTTCCCTCTTTCTCCCACCTCCTGTTCCCTACCAATGGCCTTTGGGCTCCAGTTCCAGGCACTTGGACCCTGAAACAGGGCCAAGTCCCCCTCAGCATTTCAGGGTTGGCTCTGCTGCTAGGAAGCAAAACGAGTGAGGAAAATCTTTGTGGCCATCCCACATGAAGGGAGGCCTGCCACTGATATTGTGGGGCCCTCTTTCCTACACTACGGCCTTTTGAGTGAGCCATCACCCCAGAGGCTTACTGAGATTTGAGGAAAATCCCTTTCTGACCCCTCCACTCCAGGGAGGCTCTTGCTATTTGCCATGTGGATGCTGAGCAAACATGTGGGTCCCTGGGCTGGCTTTCAATGTGCTCTGCAAACACTTCTTTTGGATACAGCCAAGTACCCAATTATGCAAGATTCAACCCCTTCCGCCAGGGATCTGTTGTCTTCAAGAGCGAGGACCCAGTGTGACAGCAGAGTTTACATAGCACATGTCATACACAGGAAACATGCCCACTGTGGAAGCTGTGGTCCCATGGGGCCCAGCCATCATTTGGAAGAGAAGCACAGAAGGCTTACTTCTGGAATGCACAGGCTCAGAAATTGCCAATACTAGAATAGGTGTTTGCACGTTTCCTTCCAAGACACGTAGGCTCTTTAATAGAACAGAGGGCCGTTTCTGTGCTGCTGGGACAAATACTGTGCTTATTATGTGGTACTAGAATTACCAAAGGGCTGCCTTGGTCCCCAAAGTCTATTTCAGAGGGAAGTCCTTACGAGCATTGGCTAAAAAGACAGACATTATCCAAGAATGTTGGATGTGCCAAACCATTTACCTCTCACAGTTCTGAGACTGGTGTTATCTTGTGCTGGTCAAAGTTCTGGAGTCTGGATTGTTCTTTCTTGGGATTCTTTGATGTCCTGGTGCCACCCACAGCAGGCCCAGGCAGGCTGTACTGCTCCTGGAGAATGGTGGGGGCAGGAACACATTCCAGCCTCCTACCATAGTCCCCTCCCCACTTTCTGCTTGAGACATACTGGCCTCCTTCAAACCGTTGCTGTCGAGTTGATTCTAACTCATAGCGATCATATAGGACAGAGTAGAGCTGCCCCATACAGTTTTCAAGGAGCACCTGGTGGAATCGAATAGCCAACTTTTTGGTTAGCAGCCTTAGCTCTTAACCACTACGCCATACTGGCCTCCTTATTGTTCCTCAAAAACACCAAGCAAGACCCACTTCAGGTCTTTGCACTTGTCCCTGGTTGCTCCTGCCTCAGATAGCTGGATGACATGAGACCTTCCCTGACTGCCACTCTGTCTAAAATCATACCTCCTCCACTCCCATGTATTCTGTCTCCACTGCCCTTCTTGTTGTTGTTGTTAGGGGCCATAGAGTCGGTTCCGACTCTTAGTGACCCTGGGCACAACAAAACGAAACACTGGTCCTGCACCATCCTTACAATCGTTGTATGCTTGAGCTCATTGTTGCAGCCACTGTGTCAATCCACCTCGTTGAGGGTCTTCCTCTTTTCCGCTGACCCTGTACTCTGCCAAGCATCATGTCCTTCTCCGGGAACTGATCTCTCCTGACAACATGTCCAAAGTATGTAAGATGCAGTCTCGCCATCCTTGCTTCTAAGGAGCATTCTGGTTGTACTTCTTCCAAGACAGATTTGTTCATTCTTTTGGCAGTCCATGGTATATTCAATATTCTTTGCCAACACCACAATTCAAAGGTGTCAATTCTTCTTTGGTCTTCCTTATTCATTGTCCAGCTTTCACATGCATATAGTGCTTAATAATGAAGATCAAAGACCACAGCCTTCAGTATGGATTGCACCTCAACATAAAGAAAACAAAAATCCTCACAACTGGACCAATGAGCAACATCACGATAAATGGAGAAAAGATTGAAGTTGTCAAGGATCTCATTTTACTTGGATCCACAATCAACACCCATGGAAGCAGCAGTCAAGAAATCAACCAACACATTGCACTGGGTAAATCTGCTGCAAAGGACCTCTTTAAAGTGTTGAAAAGCAGCGATGTCACCTTGAAGACTAAGGTGCACCCGACCCAAGCCATGGTATTTTCATATGCCCTTCTTAATTTTCTTCAAAGTACTTAACACCTACCCCCACATCTTTTTGTCCCTGACTGCCTATCTGTCCATCCATAGAGTCTATTTGTTTATTGACTGTTTCATTCATTAGGATGTAAGCTCCATGAGGGCAGGACACTTGTCAGTTTGTTAACTGCTGCATCTCCAGCTCCAGCCACAGTGCCTACTATAAGGCCAAAAAAAAAAAAAAAAAAATATCAGCCCTCAATTAATATTTGCTGATTACTATTACTGTGATTACACTCCATACCAGGCAGGCACCAGGAGGCCCTTTACTTATATCCTCATCCCCCAGCCACTCAGCTCTATCCATTGCCCCTGGAGGCAACTGATGTAATGAGCTTTTGGTATATCCTTACAGAAATTTTATGCTTATTCAAACAAATACAGCTACATTCCTCACACCATCCTTAAAAAAAAAAAAAACAGTTAATAGTAGAGTGCTTCATATTTCTTCTACACCCTACTCTTTTCACATTTGCTATGAATTGAACTGTGTCCCCCACAAAAATGTGTGTCCACTTGGCTAGGCCATGATTCCCAGTATTGTGTGGTTGTCCACCTTTTTGTGATCTGGTGTGATTATCTTATGTGTTGTAAATCCTAACCTCTATGATGTTAATGAGGCAGGACACAATCTATAGGATTAGGTTGTATCTTTGGTCAATCTCCTTTGAGATATAAAACAGAAAAGTGTGCAGAGAGAGGAGGGGCCTCATTAACACCAAGCAAGAAGAGCCAGGAGCAGAGCGCATCCTTTGGACCCAGGGCCCTGTGCTGAGAAGTTCCTAGACCAGGGGAAGATTGATCACAAGGATCCTCTCCCAGAGCAGGCAGAGAAAGCCTTTCCCTGGGGCTGGCACCCTGTATACCAACTTCTAGCCTACCAAACTTTGACAGAATAAATTTCTGTTTGTTAAAGCCATCCACTTGTGGTATTTCTGTTATAGCAGAACTAGATAACTAAGACAACTTTGTACATCTTTGTATATCTTGAAGATAATTTCACATCATTTTTTTCTCCAGCTGAGTAATATTCAAGTGTGTGGATGTATATGTTGTTGCTGTTACATGTCATCGAGTCAGTTCCAACTGATAGCAACCCCATGTACAACAGAAGGAAACACTGCCTGGTCCTGCGCCATCCTTACAATCGTTGTTATGTTTGAGCCCATTTTTGCAGCCACTGTGTCAATCCATCTCGTCAAAGGTCTTTTTTCAGATCTTTTCCACTGACCCTCTACTAAGCATGATGTCCTTCTCCAGGGACTGGTCCTTCCTGATAACATGTCCAAAGTATGAGAGACGAAGTCTCACCATCCTCTATTCCAAGGAGCATTCTGACTGTGTTTCTTCCAAGACACATTTATTCATTATTCTGGTAGTCCATGGTATATTCAATATTCTTCACCAACACCATAATTCAAAGATGTCAATTCTTCTTTTGTCTTCATTATTCATTGTCCAGCTTTTGCATGTATATGAGGTGATTGAAAACACCATGGCTTGGGTCAGGCACACCTTAGTCCTTAAAGTGACATCTTTGCTTTTAAACACTTTAAAGGGGACTTTTGTAGCAGATTTGCCCAATGCAATGTGTCCTTTGAGTTCTTGACTACTGCTTCCATGGGCATTGATTATGAATTCAAATAAAATGAAATCCTTGGCAACTTCAATCTTTTATCCATTTATCATGATGTTGCTTATTGGTCCAGTTGTGAAGACTTTTGTTTTCTTTATGTTGAGATGTAATCCATACTGAAGGCTGTAGTCTTCGATCTTCATCAGTAAGTGCTTCAAGTCCTCTTCGCTTTCAGCAAGTAGGGTTGTGTCATTTGTATATTGCAGGTTGTTACTGAGTCTCCCTCAATCCTGATACCACGTTCTTCTTGTTATAGTCCATGTTCTTGAATTATTTGCACAGCATACAGATTGCACAAGTATGGTGAAAGGATACAACCCTGAAACACACCTTTCTTGATTTTAAACCATGCAGTATGCCCTTGCTGTTTGAATGACTGCCTCTAGGTCTGTATACAGGTTCTGCAGGAGCATAATTAAGTGTTCTGCAATTCCTGTTCTTTACAATGTTAGTCATAATTTGCTATGATCCGCACAGTCAAATACTTTTGCATAGTCAATAAAACATAGGTAAACATCTTTCTGGTATTCTCTGCTTTCAGCTAGGATCCATCTGATGTCAGCGATGATATCCCTGGTTCCACATCCTCTTCTGAATCCAGCTTGAATTTCTGGAAGTTCCCTGTCCATGTACTGCTGCAACTGCTTTTGAATGATCTTCAACACAATTTTACTTCCCTGTGATACTAATGATATTGTTCAATAATTTCCATATTCTTTTGGATCACCTTTCTCTGGAATGGGCACACATATGGATCTTTTCCAGTTGGTTGGCCAGGTGGCTGTCTTTCAAATTCCTTTGCATAGACAAGTGAGCACCTCCAGTGTTACATCCATTTGTTGTTGCATCTCAATTGTGTTCCATCAATTTCTGGAGTCTTGTTTTCCGCCAATGCCATCAATGCAGCTTGGACTTTTTCCTTCAATACCATCGGTTCTTGATCATATGCTACCTCCTGAAATGGTTGGACATGACCAGTTCTTTTTAGTACAGTGATCTGTGTATTCTTCCCATTTTCTTTTGATGCTTCCTGCGTCATTCAATATTTTGCCCATAGAGTCCTTCGAAATTGCAATGCGAGGCTTGAATGCTTTCTTGAGTTCTTTCATCTTGTGAAATGCTGAGTGTGTTCTTCCGTTTTGGTTTTCTAACTCCAGGCCTTTGCACATTTTATTATAATACTTTGTCTTCTTGAGCCGCCCTTTAAAAGCTTCTCTTCAACTCTTTTACATCATCACTTCTTCCTTTTGCTTTAGCTACTCTATGTTCAAGAGCAACTTTCAGAGTCTCTTCTCAAAGTCCCACCCATTTTGGTCTTTTCTTTCTTTCCTGTCTTTTTAATGACCTTTGGCTTTCTTCATGTATGATGTCTTTGATGTCATTCCACAACTCACCTTGTCCTTGGTCATTAGAATTTAATATATCAAATCTGTTCTTGAGATAGTCTCTAAAATCAAGTGGGATGTGCTCAAGGTCATATTTTGGCTCTCATGGGTTTGTTTTAATTTTCTTCACCTTCAACTTGAACTTGCATGTGAGCAGTTGATGGTCTGTTCCGAAGTCAGCCCCTGGCCTTGTTCTGACAGATGATATTGAGGTTTTCCATTGTCTCTTCCCACAGATGTAGCTGATTTGATTCCTGTGTTTTCCATTCGGCGAAGTTCATGTGTATAGTCACCGTTTAGGTTGTTCAAAAAAGGTATTTGCAATGAAGACGTCGTTGGCCTTGCAAAATTCTGTCATGTGATCTCTGGCGTCATTTTTATAAACAAGGCCATATTTTCCAACTACTAACTCTTCTTCTTTTCCAACTTTCAAATTCCAATTACCAGTGATTATCAATGCATCTTGATTGCATGTTCGGTCAATTTCAGACTGCAGAAGTTGGTAAAAATCTTCAATTTCTTCATCTTTGGCCCTAGCGGTTGGTGCCTAAATTTGAATAATAGTTGTATTAACTGGTCTTCCTTGTGGGCTTATGGATATTATCCTATCACTGACAGCACTGTACTTCAGGATAGATCTTGAAATGTTCTTCTGACGATAAATACGATGCCATTCTTCAATTTGTCATTCCCAGCATAGTAGACCATATGATTGTCAGATTCAAAATGGCATTACCAGTCCATTTCAGCTCACTAATGCCTAGGATATTGATGTTTATGTGTTCCAATTCATTTCTGATGACATTCAAAATTCCTAGATTCATACATCGTACATTCTACATTCTGATTATTAATGGGTTTTGCAGCTGTTTCTTCTCAGTATGTGATGTATACACAATAATTTACTTACTTGAGTCCCTCAAGATGGACATGTAAGGAGTTCTGGTGGTACAGTGGTTAAGCACTCAGCTGCTAAAGGAAACTTGGTGATTTGAACCTACCAGCTGTTCTGTGGAAGGAAGGCGTGGCAATCTGCTCCAGTAAAAGCTTAAAGCCTTGGAAACCCTATGGGGCAGTTCTACTCTGTCCTATAGGATTGCTATGAGTTGGAATCAACTTGACGACAATGGATTTGGTTTTTGGCGTAGACAGATATACAGGTTGTCTCCCATTTTTTCTTTTATAAACCCAGAAACAAACCCATTGCCATTGAGTCTATTCCGACTCATAGTGACCCTGTAGGACACAGTAGAACTGCCCCCATAAAGTTTCCCAGGAATGCCTGGTGGATTCAAACTGCCGACCTTTTTGTTGGCAGCCATAGCATTTGACCACTAGCTACCAGGGTTTCCATTTATAGAGTGTTGCAAATAATCTTGTATATTCATACATATGTGACTATATCTATAGGATAAATTCTTAGAAGCCAAATTACTGAGTCAAGGGGTATAAGCACTCGTAACTTGGGCTCAAATCCAAACCTGTTGCCATCAAGTCGATTCCAACTCATGGTGATCACGTGTGTTACAGAGTAGAACTGCTCAATGTGACTCTTCTTGACTGTAATCTTTATGGAAGCAGATTGTCAGGACTTTCTTCCACAGCACTGCTGGGTGGGTTTGAACCACCAACCTTTAGGTTAGCAGTTAAGTACAAACTATTTGTGTCACCTTGCTCTTCACAGAAATTTTATCTTCATTTCCATCAACAATGTATGAGAGAGCTTGTTTTCCCACACTTTTTGTTTTTTTTAACCAAACTTTCTATTATCTCTGCCAATCTAGTAGTTGAAAACTGATATTGTAATTTTATTTTCCATTTTCTTATTGTGAAAGAGGTTTAGTATCTTTCTATATGTCTAAGATGCAATTACAGTGAACTGCCTACTCATATCCTTTGCCCATTTAAAAAAAAAAATTAGATTGTTGGTCTTTTCAAAAATTGATTGTATGAGCATTGATAGATTAGGAAAATGAGTCTTCAGCTATGAAATGAGCTACTAATATTTTTCTCTATATGCCATTTGTCTTTGGATAAAACAGTTTATGTTTTTTTCCTTATAGAATATTTTTAGTCTAACTTATTCATCTGTGTACGTATATACACGAGGTTGCCACCTTTTAATTTGGTTTTTAAATACTTTATCATATATCATTATCTGCCTATCTGTACTCTTGGAAATCACTTTTTTTTTTTATTAGCTACATTTAAATTGGTGCTTCCCTGATGGGGTTTTAGGATATATTCTCAACTCTTTATGAAATTGAGGGGGCTACCTTACTCCTTGTGGACTGCTGGGGTATTTGGGAAGCACCCAAAGTGTGATAACCCTCATTCATTTGATGCTGGTGCTTATAAATCTCAGTTTCAGGGAATGACATAATTTTGACTTTCTTTCAGGATTCCGGAACATACCACCTGTCTTGGTCTTTAATCATCTCTCCATTCATTGCAGGTGCAGGTTGGAGCAGCTGAAAACATCTGTTCCCAGAGAAAAGAAACTCACTTCTCTCATGTTACTGTCCTTGACAGGAGCCCACTGTGCAGCCACTGTCAACCTCAAGGAGCCTACCCTCTGCCCCTGGGTTTCCATGTTCTCCATCTTCAGTACCTCCCACCCCTTCCCCACTCTACCTATCTGCCAGGATTCCTTGGTTCTCCGCTACCGTGTAGTCAGGCTGCCATTCCCACCTCTTCATTGCAGCCTATGCATTTGGGCTGATCCATGTCTCCTGAGGCCTGAATGGAGCACTTTCAAAGAAAATAAATGCAAAATTCAAACAAAAACAAACCCATTGCTGTTGAGTCCGACTCATAGTGGCCCTATAGGACAGAGTAGAACTGCCCCGCTGGGTTTCTGAGGAGTCCCTGGAGGATTTGAACTGCCAGCCTGTTGGGTAGCAGCTGAATGCTTAACCACCGTGCCACCAGGGCTCCAAAACAAAATTACGAATATGAAAATGAATATTTTTATTTAGAATGAGAAAGAAATCATAACAAATCACACATTTTTAAAAAGCTGGCAAATACAAGAAAATGCCAAAAAGTAACATTAGTTTTTGTTAATTAATTGTCTGAACACACTTCCATAATAATTTTTCCACCTTCTTTTGGCTGCTTTGTTTTTGATTGCCTCTTCAAATGAGTTTGAAATACTACTATCATTATCCATAGAGGGGATAGAAAGAGACTTCAGGCTTTTTTCTAGCATGTTGATAGTTGAGGAAAGTTCATTTTAGCTTCACAAGCTGTTATTGGTAATGAGCTAAGACATATTCCAATACATTAGGATGGATGAATCATGCAACTTCATACACGATGTCCTCACTATTTGCTTTAATCGTATAGACTTGTTTCTCACAAACACAGGAATGCTGGTAAATTCAATTTTGCACAATTCCTATCAAAGAGAGGAAAACATATAATATAAACATATATAACTTTATTGGGTGTATTCCCAATAGGAAAGAATTTTTTTTTGGACCACAAGTCCAGAATCTAATCCCCCATTTTACAGTTTTATATATCTGACAATTGGAAGAATTTTTCAACATGCTAGCCTCTAGCTCTGTATATCTCAAATGTGTTTCTTCTCCACACTGGCACCTACATGCTTCTGGTGCTGAGCACTGTGGGACACATTCATATCGTTCTACAACATCAAGCCCTGCACCTTCTTATCACGAGGCCAGTGAGTCAGCACAGCAGGAGTAGTCCTAAAAACCATTCTGACCCCCATCCAGCTAGCAACAATTTAACGTAATGATTGGAAACCATGTAAATACATCCCTTTGTGATGGTTAAGGTTATATGTGATCAGCATAGTGAAACCATCTCAGAATATCTAGTGGCTGAGATTCACCACAGTTTAATGCAAGGATCACAAACCCAAATGCCTACCGGGGCTATGAAGACAACTTACATGAGGGAAGAGGTTGAGTATAAGAAGCACAGTGTTTGCAAATTGAAAATATGAGATGAACACTATCATGAAGGAACGAACATGCTTGCTCCTAATCTTCCTGAAGCACGCTGCTGTGTGTGTTTTTAGTTTTCCCATCTTTAAACAAGCTGGATACAAAAAGCATTCCTCTCTCTTCCTGCCAGTACCATGGGGAAAAGCGACAGTGCTAGAGAGGGAGGCACGTGCCCTTGTCCTCAGGGTCCAGGAGCCCATGGGGAGTGGTGGGGATGTAAGATGGAGTGGGCAGGGTCTGCACTATCCAAATGAAATGGCTGCTCGGCTCCAGCCCTGTATCTCCAGGGGGCAAGTACAGGCCCAGGGCTGCCGGTTTTCCAATTTTTCAAAAAGAAGCTGGAAATCTAAAATTTATATGATATGAAATCTACTTCTTAAATATTGGCAACTAATTAAAAAAAATTTTAAACAGTGCTGGCTAAAATTGTTAATGTCAAACAAGGCATATCTAAAGGCTAGATCCGGCCTACAGGCCACGAGCCTGCAACCTGCGGTTAAACTCTTCGTTGTTTTCTAGTTGTTTCATTTGCTCATGTTTGCTTACCCAGCTGGAAGGCGAAGCTCTATGAAGAAAGGAACCATATCTTAAATTCTTCAGCATCCTTCAGAGCAGGAGCTCAGGGCTCTGCACCGCTGCACCACACGCCAGGGGCACTGGCGAATACTGGTTGATCCACACACACTCACAACTAATTATTAGAAATGTATGCAGTGCGTAGCAGCGTGACCAGAGGGAACTGTGCTGCAAAAGCTCAGGAGTAAAACGAGAGAAGAAATTAATCCTGACTTGAATGCAGAGAGGGTGTGTGAGGAGAGACAAGGCCGAGATGAGCAGGGCAGTCGGGAAAGTGGGCCATGTAAGCCATGTGAAGGAGAATCACCTTCATCTCAAAGGTAACGGGAAATTGCTGAAGGCTCTTAAGCAGAGATTGACAAGGTTGGATTTGATTTGGGGATAGATTATAAAAACTAGAGCCTGGAGCTCCCTGGGCTGACAGACTCAGGGAAGAGCTAAATGCCCCACAGCTACAGATCTTCAGGGCCTCACAGGCTGGTGTTGGGGGAATGAGGAGGTAGGGACCTGGGGAAGACCTGGGGGGATTCAGGGGGCTCCAACGAGAAGGCTAACGACTTGAATGTGTACCCTATTCAGAGCAAGTTGCTGGGCATGTGTGTGCACACACACATTGTATGTGTGTGGTATGTGTGTGTATGCACACAGATAGCTGGAGTAAATCTTAGGTGTGACTGGACAGGTCAACTGCCACAGGTCCAACCTGTTCCTTCCTTTACACCTCCTGGTACCAGTTCCACCCGGGCCGTGATAGTTTAGTGGTGGAATTCTCGCCTTCCGGGAGGGAGGCCGGGTTTGATTCCCATCCGGCGCACCTCACGGGCAGTCACCACCCATCCGCCGGTGGAGGCTTGCGTGTTGCTGTGATGCCGAACAGTTTCCAGTGGACCATCCAGACTAAAATGGATTAGGAGGAAAGTCCTGGTGACCTTCTTCCGAAAAGCAACCAACGAAAACCCTGTGGATCGCAGCGGTCCGACCCGCTACCAGTCGTGGGCACAGGCCGGGTAGCGTTTCCTCCCATCGTGCGTGGAGTTGCCATGGGTAGAGGCAGACTCGGCCGCTCACCGACAGGCAACAACACCCCGTTCTAGGGCGTGGTCAGCAGCCAGGTTGGGTGTGGTGGGGAATGAAGGGTGGAAGCGGCCCTGAGCCCCAGCCATCAGACCATCGTTGCTCCCCAGGGACACCTGGAGGAAGGATGGAGCGCTCCAGCTTTAAACTGATCCAAGACACGGTACCGAGCACTCAGTAACCCGTGGAAACCCCTAGAGGCTGCTATAACCTCAGCAATGAGGAGGACGACACCCGGTGAATTGGCTGGTTCCCCAGACGCAGAAATGGCCGCACCTTGGTGCTCTCAGGAAGTGACAAGGAACAGTCTGTTCCTTCACAAAATTCCCGTGCTGACCTGTGGAGAGGAAAATGCCTGCTCCTCTAACACCCCTCTCTGAGGAAAAAAGCCATATTAGAAGAAATGAAAAGAACAAAAGAGGCTTTTTCTCCAGGGACCAATAGTGATGGAACGTTTATTAAGTGTATTTCTCTGAGTATGCTCCAGGGCAGTGTTTCAGCACTAGAACTTGAAACTATTTCTTCAAAAATATCTAGCCAGCCACAATTATGAGTAAAGCCTCACAAAGCCTGGGAAATATGTGGTTAAAGAGCCATGTGAAGGGGCCCTTTGGGGAGGGGTGGGGTGTGCAGATGAGGGCCATTATCCTGGGAGCCTAGTTATTAAGAACAGGGCAATTGCTGGACTGCTGGTTTTGTAGTTGGTGACGGAGGCTGAATTTTTCACCTTCTATCTTGAGCACCGGTCAAGAGGCCACGATGATACATGATCGCCATCAGCCCGTACTCAAATCAGTCTGCACTTCTGAACTTGAACGAGGAGGCTCCCAAGGGGCTCAGAGCTCTGTGTGGTCCCTGTTAGCCTCTGGGTCTGCTCTGGGTCTCATCTTTATACCTCCCCTGCTGTGGCATGATAGGGGTTTGGTGCTTCCCCTAAACAACCAACAGAAGCCACTAGGAACTCATATCTCTTCAAGACAAATCCTCTAACCCTTGCTTCCAACCCAACTGCCATTCCTATACCCCAAGCTGCACTTTAGACCCCAGCAGCAGGACATGACCAGGATACCTGTATGACACTTGGGCAGTTATGTTATGGGTTTGGCACAGGTGAAAGCAGTTCACCTAGAGGCTGAGTAAAGTGGAGGCCAAGAATGTTCCAGTTAAATGGGTACCCCCCCTGTTTGGCTTGACCCCATATTACCCCTGATCCCCAGTGTTTACTGCACCCTCCAGGCAAACTGGATTACTTGCTGTATCCTTACCTTCTCTGCATATTCCTGCCTCCACGTGCCTTTATTCAAAATGAACATTTGGTGGAGGCCTGTTTGATGTGGCCATTTTGAAACACTCTCCACAAAATTACTCAAAACATTGCTTTATATTAAAAACAAAAAATTGTGCCAAATGTGAGGCAACCAGCAAGGATTAGGGTAAAGGTTCATATAGACAGATGGGTGTGATATCTATTGAACACAATACTCAGCAACAAGGATAATGAAAAACAAAATATTTAATAATTTGGATTCTTTTCAGCTACCTAACAATGTCTTTCACCCTGAAATCACAATGTCAATACGCTACAAGTTTGCTTGTACTGTTTCTTCCATCTTTCCACTGCCCACGTCCACCTCCTAGCTCTCTGGTGCAAGAAACAGAAGACAAATGGCCACTAACTAGGGCCTAAGCAGGACAGAAATTTATGCTCTCACATCACAAGAAGTCTGGAGGCAGGTGATTCCTGGTATTGATTCAGCAGCTCTGCAGCGCTGACAGGGATCCAGCCTCTTTCCACCTTTCTGCTGCCATCCTTAGCATGTTGGCTATTAGTCCTCACTCTTGTCACCTCATGTTTGCAAGATGGCTGCTACGGCTCCAGGTATCACATCCTCATACAAGGCAGGAAGACAGGGAAAGGGGTAGTAGTTAAGAGACTGTTGCAACTATTCTGGAAAAATCGATGATACCTAGGGCCAAGGTAGTGGTATTTGAGAAGGAGAGAAAATAGCAATTTTGAAATGTATTTAGAAGGTAGAAGTGACATGACAGAGGAGGGTGGCTCTGAGAATTCTAGCTTGGAAGACTAGGAAGGTGGTAATGGTACCTTTAATGGAAGTACAGAGTACAGAAAGATTTGGTGTCAGGGAAAACAAAGAGCCTCATTTTGTAGTTTGAGAAGCCCTCAGGACACCCAGGTACTTGCATTAAAAAAAAAAAAATCAAACCCATTGCCGTCGACTCATAGTGACTTGGTGGGGTTTCCAAGGAGTGCCTGGTGGATTCGAAGTGCTGAGCTTTTGGTTAGGAGCCGTAGCTCTTAACAACTATGCCACCAGGGTTTCCATGTACTTGCATAGGATATTAAAGATATGGCTTTGTAGCTCAGAAAAGATGTGTTACCTATATCTTTACGGTAGAGTTTGTCACACAGGCGGCAGCTGAAACTAAGAAAAGTGTGTAGAAAGGTAGTAGATTGGAGATAATGGAGCCACAGAATGCTGAAGAGTCAAAGGGCAGAAGGAAGACCAGGAGAGCAGTGTTAAGGAAACACCCTAGGGGAGCAGGAAGTTTTGAAGACCAGGGCGTGGTTTACAGTGTCAACTGGTCTCGAAATCCAGTAAGACCAGGCTGTGAAACACATGCACTGGGTTTGGCAACTAGGTAACTGATGACCTCATGGAAAGCAGTTCACAGGAGTTGGGTGCTGGTTCCTGTTTGTAGTGGGTTGAGAACTCTTAGGAAATAAGGAAGTGGAGACTATTCCTTCAAGAAATGCAGTGTGAGAGTTAGGCACGTGACCTAATCTTGGCAAAAGTGTCATGAGAGTAGTCTTGTTGAGAGCCTTCTAGAAAAGATTTTCCTCTCTGTATGGGGAGCAAGTAAGAAGAGCCTCTAATTCCCCCCTTGTTCTTCTGTGTGAGAGTGTGATGTCTGGATCTGAGGCCAGGAGGGGAGATATCATTGATGCGCTGAGGGCTGTGTAACTGCAGCTAGAGGCTGGGCCCCTCCCTATGACTTTTAGCCCATCCTATTTTGAGATTTTTTGGTTTATTTTGAGATAGGAAACCCCTGGTGGCATAGTGGTTAAGTGCTACAGCTGCTGACCAAAAGCTTGGCAGTTTAAATCCACCAGGCACTCCTTGGAAACTCCATGGGGTAGTTCTTTTCTGTCCTGCGGGTTATTATGAGTTGGAATTGAATTGATGGCAATGGGTTTGGTTTTTGGTTTGGCTTTATTCTGAGATAATGATTTCCAAACATCTGAGAATATTCAGAATTAAGAAATTTACAATCCAATATCCTGTCCCACTGTCCTCAGAAATCATTGGAACCTCAGAAATTCTATTATTTCAGGATCCCGAGGACTGCCTCATGCCCCTGGAAGTAGCCTGATGGTTTGGAATCAGACAGGTGAGTTCCAGCCCCACAATTTCTGTGCCTCAGTGACTTCAAGTGTAAAATCCGAAGAGGACAGCAGCTTCTTCCTGGGGATGTTGTGGAGATTAACTGAGATAATATGTAAAGCCCCTCAACTCTGTGCCTGGCAAATAACATGTTCAATCAACAGGAACTATTTTCTTTTTTTATTTAAAAGTTCCTTGTAGGTCATGTTTTCTGATTTTTATTCTGGAAATGAGGTCACCATTTTGATAAAACTGAAAAGTATCTAAAGCCAGTCTGGGGCTAACCTCTGAGGTATGCTCTATTTTTACCCAGTGTGGACTTTGGACTCACTGGCAAGATCTTTTTATGAGATCGGCTTTATGGCCTCAGAGTTCCTTTTAGTATGGGATGAGGGAATAATGGGAAGGGTAGGGTGAGGCTGGTATTAGGGAACAAGGGATTGAAGGGAAGCTTTCTAGAAGTTGCACTATTGTGGTTAGATATCTTTGGGAGGAGTTTCTGGTATCTGGTTTGAGTTAATCTGATTGAAATCCAATCATATTTACTGAGCACCACTGTCTAGATATGGCAGATAAAGAGGAAGGAGACTTGGTTCCAGCCAACCAAGTGCTCACAATCTAGTGAGGCCTGGAAAGCTGCCCCACTGAGGTTTCATTTTCACAGTATAAGGCTTGTTTGCTCATTGCTTATCTTGAACGCCACCCACGGGCCTGATACTCTGCCAAGTCTTGTGGGAGAACCAGATGAGTAAGATGACTCTGACCACAAGGAGCTCAGTCTCTAGGACAGGAGACAGACATACAACAAACGCCTCCCAATCACTAGGATCTAGGTGTTATGACAGAGCATTCCTTCACAGAATACAGACGGTGGATGGGAAGAACAGGAGGGCTTCACAGAGCTGACACTTGAGGGGGTCTTCAAGAATCACAAGAAGGAGAAGACAAGTGATTGCAGGCAGAAGAAAGCATTTGCACATCACCTGAGGGCAGGAAACAGCAAGGTGGGCTGAGGGGTGGGCGGAACATCACATACAGGGCCTGGGAGATGAGGCTGGAGAGTTGGGTTGGCTCCAGGACACTGAGGACCTTGTGGGTTTTGCTCAGAAAGGGTTTAAGCAGCAGGACAAGGCGATCCGATTTCCATCTTAGAAGGATCACTCTGGCAGTCACATGGAGGATGAATGGGGTTGGGACAAAACCAAAGACCAGAGTTATCATTTAGGAGGCTGTTAAGTGTTCTGTGGAGAAACAGTGGTGACCTGAACAAAGGCAGTGGCAGGTGGGTTAGAGTGAGGTGGGACATTTGGGGATTTATCTAGAAAGTAGAATTAGCATGACTTGATGATGGTGAGAAAACCCTGGTGGTGTAGTGGTTAACAGCTACAGCTGCTAACCAAAAGATCAGCAGTTCAGATCTACCAGGTGCTCCTTGGAAACCCTATTGGGCAGTTCTACTCTGTCCTATAGGGTCACTATGAGTTGGAATCAACTCGAAGGCAATGGGGTTTGTTTTTTTGATGATAGTGCTGGTGAGGAAGAGAAAAAGAAAGGGGGAGATGGCCTTGAGGCGGATGGCGGTAGTGCCTTTAGTGAAATTAAGTAGTATAGGTAGTACAGAATGAGCTAATTTTATGAAAAGGAAAACAATGAACTTGGGTTTAGATTCTGAGGTACTGTAAAGGATGTCTACAGCACCTGGTGGACTAGAACTGCTGACATTTTGCTTAGCAGCCAAGCTCTTTTTTTCTAAATTGTACTTTAGATGAAGGTTTACAGAGCAAACTAGTTCCTCACTATGCCATTAGTACACATATTGTTCTATGACATTGGTTAACAACCCCACAACATGTCAACACTCTCCCTTCTTGACCTTGAGTTCCCTATTACTAGCTTTCCTGTCCCCTTCTAGCAGCCAAACTCTTAACCACCACACCACCAGGGTTTCAGAGATGAGGGATTGTTGTCGTTGTTAGGTGCCATCAAGCCAATTTTGACTCACAGTGATCCTGTGCACAACGGAACAAAACACTGCCCGGTCCTGAGCCATCCTCACAATTGTTGCTATGCTTGAATTCATTGTTGCAGACACTGTGTCAATCCATCTTGTTGAGGGTCTTCCTCTTTTTTGCTGACCCTCTACTTTACCAAGCATGATGTCCTTCTTCAGTGGCTGATCTCTCCTGATAACATGTCCAAATTGTGTGAGATGTAGTCTCGCCATCCTTGCTTCTAAGGAGCATTCTGGTTGTACTTCTTCCAAGACGAAGGGTAGATAATTGGAAATATGGGTCTGCAGTTCAAAAGAAAAAAAAGGCAGGCACTCACTACATAAAGATGGTGCAATCAGCTGGTAGTGGAAATCATGGAGAGTGTGTACAAAGGGGTGAAATGGAGTTACTGCAGCCAAAGAAGCTTGGAGCATGGTCAGGAGGTAGCCAGCCAGCCAGTGGTATTGTGGAAGTACCCAACGGGAGGAAAATGGAGTCCTAATGGCAAGTGAGGTAGAAGTTAAGATACAGGTAGAGAGCTATGCACCAATTTGCAAATGGGTCACTGATGACCCCACTGACAAAAGTTTTAGGGGACCATTGGGTTCTGATATTAGTTTTTAGTGGATAAAGAAGTCCTGGGAGAAGGGAGTGGAGAATAGTCCTTTAAGAACTCTGGTGGTGAAGGAAAAGAGAAGGGATAGTGAGTAAAAGCAGGGTCCAAAAAAGTGGGTTTAGGATAGCAGCAGTGTGAACATTTGTGCAGGCTAAAACTCATGGACAAACAGGCACTGACGGTGTAGGAGGAGATGGTGGAAGAGCACATTCTCATAAGAAGCATGGGGAGAAGCTCACGTGGGTGGGAGAGTCAGTCCTGGACAGGTGGATTGAGAAGGGTAAAAAAGGAGAATGGGACAAGCCATTGAGAGAGTTCAGGCCTGATGTAGTAGGTGTCCCCGCCCTCTGTGGAGGGAGAGCTACTAAAAATGGGGCTCCAGGAGGAGGGAGTGGTCCCCCGGAACACGCTGAGGGAAGAAGAATACCAAGGACCCAGGAAGTGCAGAGGCTTCTAGGTAAAGCCATTTCCATCAGCTGAGCCCATGGGCTGGGGCCTGGATGGTGACTAGGCAGGGTGACACAGGCCAGAGTCAGGGAGCAGAAGCTGCTGGTGAGAGATCCTTAGCTTGCAAAGGAGCCAGCAGGGGAGGCCATGTGCTCAGGGCTTGGCCTCCCACAGAGGGGGTAACTCACTGCTGACTCAAACCCAGGAGCTCATTTGCATGTTATTCACTTCAAGCCCAAACGGGCAGGAATGCTAGAAGCATCTCATCCCGTTTCCAAACAGAACCATCTCAGATGCTGAGTGATCCTGCTGTTGTGCTGAGCCTCTCTGACCTAGAAATACTTCCACTTTGTAGAACTCTGCTCAGCCATGCCCATGCGGCTGTCTGGGAGATGAAGTTGGGAAGAAAAACAAACAAAAATTCCCAAAAAACACTTAGGAATTTTTTTTTCTCTGTAAGGAGATTAAAAACCAAACCAAAACCAAACCCAGTGCCGTCGAGTCGATTCTGACTCATAGCGACCCTATAGGACAGAGTAGAACTGCCCTATAGAGTTTCCAAGGAGCACCTGGCGGATTTGAACTGCCGACCCCTTGGTTAGCAGCCATGACACTTAACTACTACGCCACCAGGGTTTCCCGTAAGAAGATTAAGTTTTAATTTTAGGTTAAGGTGCTCAGAACATGGCCCTTATCCCCCCTGAATGTATATTATATCTTTATCATGTGTCTCCTATCACCAGAATATCACCGCCATGAAGACAGGAATATTGTTTGTATCCCTGTACCTAGAACAGTGTCTGGCACATAGTAGGCACTCAATAAATACATTAAATGACTGAAGGCCCTGTTCCAAGCACTTTATCTCATTTAAACCTTATAATCCTAGGCAGTTAACAGTGTAGGACAGGGACTTTCTGAGAGGTTAAAAAATGTTTCCCCAGGTAATCAGATTGTAGGGGTTAGTTGATTTGTATTCCCCCAAAAGGTATGTTAAAGTCCTAACCCTGGTATTTGTGAATGTGACCTTATTTGGAAACAGGGTCTTTCTCGATGTAATCAGTTAAGATGAGGGCATTAGGGTGGGCATTAATCTAATGTGACTGGTGACCATATGAGGAGAAGAGACACAGAGATGCACAGGGAGAATGCCCTGTGGCAAAGGAGGCAAGATTGGAGCGGTGCGCCTACAAGCCAAGGAACGCCAAGGATTCCTGGCAATACCAGTAGGTAAAAGAGAGGCATGGAACAGATTCTCCCCCAGAACTTTTAGAGAGACCATGTCCCTGTTGATGCCTTGATTTCAAACTTCTAGCTTCCAGAACTGTAAGAAAATTAATGTCTATTGCTTTAAGCCAGCCAGCTTGTGGCACTGTTACAATGGCCCTAAGAAACTAATACAGTAGGTATCATGGATTGAATTGTGCCACCCAAAATATCTGTCAACTTGGCTGGGCCATGATTCTCAGTATTGTGTGACTGTCCCCCATTTTATGTGATTGTCCACCATTTTATGTGATTTTCTTATATGTTGTAAATCCTATCACTATGATGTAATAAGATGGATTAGCAGCAATTATATTGATGAGGTCTACAAGATTAGGTAGTGTCTTAAGCCAGTCTCTTCTGAGATACAAAAGAGAGACACGAGCAGAGAGACATGGGGACCTCATACCACCAAGAAAGCAGTGCCAGGAGCAGAGCCCGTCCTTTGGACCTGAGGTTCCTGTGCTGAGATGCTCCCAGAACAACGGAAGACTGATGCATCACAAGGACCTTCCTCTAGAGCCGACAGACAAGCCTTCCCCTGAAGCTGGTGCCCTGAATTCAGACTTCTAGCCTACTGGATTGTGAGAGAATAAACTGTTGAAACCATCCACTTGTGCTATTTCTGTTATAGCAGCACTAGATGACTAAGACAGTGGTAAGGGGAAAAACCCCCATGGTGTCAAACTGGGCTTCCCTATGTGTCATGCAATAGTTCAGAAATTAGTTTATTAGTTTACCAAAGGAAACCACTCCTGTGAAACTGATTCATACTAACCCAACTCTGAAAGGAAAATTCCTGACAAGAAAAAGCACATTACTGATTTACATTAATATATGCAGGCAGTCCCTGGGTTATGAACATCAAACTTATGTACAACCCGTAGTTACAAACCAACTCCTGTAAAGCCTATTATATTAAAAATATGAAGTACATACAATGGTTCATGATAAACGGGCGCTATTTTGTGATGCGCATCAAAATATTATTATTAATGTATTATGATGTTATAATAATAATTATGATCAATATTGTATTATTACGTCCCCTATGCATCTGTCAGTTTGTCATACTGTGATGGCTTGAGTGTTGCTGTGATGCTGGAAGCTATGCCACTGGTATTTCAAATACTAGTAGGGCCACCCATGGTGGACAGGTTTCAGCTGAGCTTCCAGACTAAGACAGACTAGGAAGAAGGACCTCGTGGTCTACTTCTGAAAAAATTAGCCAGTGAAAACCTTATGAATAACAGCGGAACATTGTCTGATATAGGGCCGGAAGATGAGCTCCTCAGGTTCAAAGGCACTCAAAAGATGACTAGGGAAGAGCTGCCTCCTCAAAGTAGAGTCACCCTTAACGACATGGATGGAATCAAGCTTCCAGGACCTTCACTTGCTGATGTGGTGTAACTGAAAATGAGAAGAAACAGTTGCAAACATCCATTAATAATCGGAATGTGGAATGTACCAAATATGAAGCTAGGAAAATTGGAAATCGTCAAAAATGAAACGGAATGCATAAAGATCTATATCCTAGGCCTTAGTGTGCTGAAATGGACTGGTATTGGTCATTTTGAATTAGACAGTCATATGGTCTACTATGCTGGGAATGACAAGTTGAAGAGGAATGGCGTTGCATTCATCGTCAAAAAGAACATTTCAAGATCTATCCTGAAGTACAATGCTGTCAGTGACAAGATAATAACCATATGCCTGCAAGGAATATCCAGAATCCAGCCAGGATCCATCTGACATCAGCAATGATATCACTGGTTCCACATCCTCTTCTGAAACCAGCCTGAATTTTTGGCAGTTCCCTGTCGATATACTGCAGCAGCCACTTTTGAATGATCTTCAGCAAAATTTTGCTTGCGTGTGATATTAATGATATTGTTCTACAATTTCTGCATTCAGTTGGATCACCTTTTTTGGGAAGAGGCATAAATATGGATCTCTTCCAGTCAGTTGGCCAGGAAGCTGTCTTCCATATTTCTTGGCATAGATGAATGAGTACCTCCAGCATTGCATCCATTTGTTGAATCACCTCAATTGATATTCCGTCAATTCCTGGAGCCTTGTTTTTCACCAATGCCTTCAGAGCAGCTTGGGCTTCTTCCTTCAGTACCATCAGTTCCTGATCATATGGTACCTCTTGAAATGGTTGAACATGAACTAATTCTTCTTGGTACAATGCCTCTGTGTACTCCTTCCATCTTCTTTTGATGTTTCCTGTGTCATTTAATAGCTTCCCCATAGAATCCTTCACTATTGCACTCAAGGCTTGAATTTTTTCTTCAGTTCTTTTGGCTTGAGAAATGCCATGCGTGTTCTTCCCTTTTGGTTTTCCATCTCCAGCTCTTTGCACATGTCATTACAATACTTTACTTTGTCTTCTTGAACCGCCCTTTGAAATCTTCTGTTCAGTTCTTTTCCTTCATTATTTCTTCCTTTTGCTTTAGCTGCTCAACGTTTGTGAGAAAAGTTTCAGAGTCTCCTCTGACATCCATCTTGGTATCTTCTTTCTTTCCTATCTTTTCAGTGGATCCTGACTGAAAGCAGAGAATATCAGAAGGATGCTTATCTGTGTTTTATTGGCTATGCAAAGGCATTTGACTGTGTGGATCATAATAAGTTGTGGACAACATTGCGAAGAATGGGAATTCCAGAACACTTAATTGTGCTCATGAGGAACTTTTACACAGATCAAGAGGCAGTTGTTTGGACAGAACAAGGGGATACTGAGTAGTTTAAAGTCAGGAAAGGTGTGTATCAGGGTTGTATCCTTTCACAATACCTATTCAATCTGTATGCTGAGCAAATAATCTGGGAAGCTGGACTATATGAAGAAGAATGGGGCATCAGGATTGGAGGAAGACGCATTAATAACCTACATTATGCAGACGACACAACCTTGCTTGCTGAAAGTGAAAAGGACTTGAAGCACTTACTAATGAAGATCAAAGACCACAGCCTTCAGTATGGATTACACCTCAACATAAAGAAAACAAAAATCCTCACAAGCGGACCAATGAGCAACATCATGATAAACGGAGAAAAGATCGAAGTTGTCAAGAATTTCATTTTACTTGGATCCACAATCAACAGCCATGGAAGGAGCAGTCAAGAAATCAAAAGACGCATTGCTTTGGGTAAATCTGCTGCAAAGGACCTCTTTAAAGTGCTGAAAAGCAGGGATGTCACCTTGAAGACTAAGGCGTGCCTGACCCAAGCCATGGTATTTTTCAATCACATCATATGCATGTGAAAGCTGTACAATGAATAAGGAAGACCGAAGAAGAATCGATGCCTTTGAATTGTGGTGTTGGTGAAGAATATGGAATATACCGTGGACTGCCAAATGAACGAACAAATCTGTCTCGGAAGAAGTACAACAAGAATGCTCCTTAGAAGCAGGAATGGTGAGGCTGCGTCTTACATACTTTGGACATGTTGTCAGAAGGGATCAGTCCCTGGAGAAGGGCATCATGCTTGGCAAAGTACAGGATCAGCGGAAAAAGAGGAAGACCCTCAACGAGGTGGACTGACACAGTGGCTGCAACAATGAGCTCAAGCATAGCAAAGTCTGTAAGGATGGTGCAGGATTGGGCAGTGTTTCATTCTGTTGTGCACAGGGTCACTATGAG